>NC_058522.1:203881485-203886485 GCF_904849725.1 Hordeum vulgare subsp. vulgare | reverse complement strand
TGGTGGCGCCGAGGCTACGGGCAGGGAAACGGAGATTTTTTAGGGGAATGGAAAGAGGAGGCCGAGGGGGTTCTTATAGGGGTGGTGGGAGCCGTCGGGAGGGAAAGAAGCTCGCGAATCCCGGAGGGGAAGCTTCCTGGAGGTTTCTGGCATGGCTACAGAATGAAATGAACGTGAGGAAGAAGAAGGAGGAGTAATGGGCCTGATTTGTTTCCTAAAGTGGCCCAGGTACCTTCCTAATAAGAGACCACTTTCCAATTTTTATTAAAACGGGAATTAAAACGATTAAAAGGAAATGGAATATTCCTCGGAATATAGGGGTATAATATATTAAAATTTTCAGAAAAATTAATCCAAAAAGAAGGGCATTTTTCCACTACCAAAATAAATACTTCAAAAAAATGTTTTTTAGAAAATCCCTAAATGCTTTATTTCTATTTGCAAATATTTTCTCAAATAAATCTTGGGTTTCATAGCTCAAATATTTCAAAGAATATCCCCGGGTTTTGGAGGGTCATGTTTCTCCTCTCTTTTTCTTGCTTGACAAGATATGGTTCCGGCATTCCGTGAGTGTGGAAGAAACAAAATGCAAAGCAAAATCGAAAGGAATTCCCATGCCACCTTGATTCAAATTCTTTATAGTCGAAGAAGTCATGTTATCTCCTCTAGCTGATTTTAAAAAAAAAGATGAATTTGAATTCACAGGAAAAGGGGGAAAGTCATTTTATTCCCTCTTATTCAAAAGTTTTGAAAAGTTTTCAAATTTCACTCAAGCTTTCAATCACTCAAGCAAACAAACAATCAATCCAATAATGTTATTAACATTCCAAAATTTGGGATGTTACAAACCTACCACACTTAAAATGAATCTCGTCCTCGAGATTCGAAGAGGCTAGAAAGAAAAGTTCGGGTTTGGGGTCTTCGAACAAAACCATTCTCCTGTAAAGTGGGATGCTACCACACTTAAAATGAGAGCTACTGGTCCCTCGGAATTTTAGAAATTCTCTTGGGTTTTGGGATCTGACTCCTCACAGTCTTCATACTAACTCCTCTGGTGATGCTCTTCCATTATACTCATAATGTTTCCATAAAAATCGAGGATTCTTCTGTTGATATAAGCTTCTTCCGTTACTCGGTCTTCTTAACTGACAGTCTCATGGTCAATTCTAAATAACCTATCGATGATTCTCATGGTGGTCTACCATTTGTGGCTATCTGGCAGGGAGAGGGGTCTTGTGTTCATCCTGACCGTAAAATTTCCTACGCGTGACAACAAGTCCCATGTACATTGGGCTTTCATCATACCATTCTAAGGCTTAAACAAAAGCTTCAAAGAACGTCTTCTCTCACTATGGGTAAGTCTCTCAGATTTACCATTCCGAATAGCAAGAGAATGATAATAGTAAGTCGTCATGGTGGCCAAGCCATGTCGCACTGAAATCGTTACCTTGTATAAGGCTTAGTGAATCTCGTATTCTAACACTTGGGCATCCTCACAAGAGTTGCAGAGTTCTCTTGTCCACGAACGAAGTTCGGATAAGTCCAATGATTCTGCAAGCTGAACAAAACATCTATCGTTTCTTCACCGCTCTCAGGTTGTCGTATGCTCCTAAGAAAACGTTTGCTGATACAAGTTTCCTTCTCCAAAAAGATAGTACTTGATCCTTGTTAGTCCCGGGGTCTGTGGGTTTCAGGCATACTTGGGGTAAATGTGACACTCAGCTGGGTAGTGGGTGGTTCCTTCACAGAAGAAACAAGTCACCTGACTACTTGGGCACTCCTCAGCTAGGTTATTTCCTTCACAATGAGTGTATCCATCCTTGTGTTTTTCCTGGGTGTGTCCTATTTCTCCACAGATCTTGCATGCACAAGTCTTCTCCTTCAGATTATCATAGCACTTCCGAATGAGACGGTATCTTAACAGAGTCCTCCTGAATTCGTCCCAGGTTTCTGCTCCACTAAATCCTTGTATGGCATGATGCATTTTCCACCAGATTGCAGCACTTTGTGTAAAGTACTGAAGAGCATGTTCCAGTTCATACTTCCTTGAGATCAAGTTGCTCCCGAAGTGGTTCTCCATGGTTTGAATCCATATATCAGCCTCCAACTGGGTCATTGGTCCAGAGACTACAAGTCCAGCTTCATACACCATCTGGTCGGGTTAAGGTTTTGGGGATGAGACGGGTAATAGAGGGAGGGAGATACACACAATACAAACAATATTTTTGTAATAGGTTTTAGTTGTGGCCGTCGGAAAACACACACCAGTGACAGCTCACAAATCATCGTAACTAACGTGGGTATATAATTGGGGTTTGGACTTCTAATAAACATTGGAACGTTTCGGGGTCTTCGAGTTCTTCGGGTCTTGAGAGTCTTCAATTGGTGTAGCTTCAACTGCATGATGAAATCCTCTTTACTTTGAAGCGGGAGTCGGTTGATCCTTCACGTGGTCAAACGGGAAAGGGCGTTGTCTAACTATTTGAGGTGAGAGAGAACGTTTGATGAAATCAGAAGAGATGAGAAGTAAAAGGTGTTATTGAAGAATTTTTAGAAAGATCCTATCCTACGAAATTTCTTGTTTCTAGGGTCACGTCCTACAGTCAACATGTGCTCTGATACCATTTCTGTAGCGACCGACTCAAGACGAGTCAAGCCTCTGTGTATCTGTACCATCCCTGGATCAGTATGCTGGCACACATAGTACATCAGTGTATATATCAAAGTGCAATCACATGGAAATAGCGTAAAACTGATATATACCTTAAATATCTCAGCGGAAGCAGTCAAGGGAGTGGAGTCCCAATAAACACCAACGACAAGTTGAGTGTAGACCGTAACCCTGAATCGTACTCTTACTCGTTGAAGAAAAATATCTGCAACATAAGACGTTGCAGCTGTGTAGGTCAGCATATTGAATATGCCCGCAAGTCACATAAGAGAGGGGTGAAAAGTAATCATCTATACTATATGCATATATGGTAGGTGGGGCTATAAGTTTTTAGCGAAAAGCAAGTTTTCTCCTACATCAAGAGAGGGCTAAAAGCAAAATGTTACTACATTGTTGGTTGTTAACGAGATGGTTCCACCAACCAATTCTCGTACCCATGTTTTCAATAATACCCAAATCAATATTATTATTTGTGTTGAGAATTTCAGATAACTTCAGTTCCTTTGTCTCAAGTTGTCCATGACCGTGGACACGGCTAATCGATTAGGTTTGAGTACTCTGCAGAGTTTTGCACACGTTCCCCACAAGATTTGATCGCCTCCGTGTATGTCCTCACACTTCAGGGTGTTTGAAGACCGGATGATCAAAAAATGGTCTTTCAACGGGTCCCTCTGAATCCCTGTCGGTGCCCATCCAATCCTACCGTTCTTCTACATCTACTAGCACCGCCTGTCCAGAGTCGCCGCGTTGTCCAACCAAGCCAGAGCCCATAATGACTTGTGGCTGTGCAGGTAAGCCTTGGGTCTTGAAAATATCCGTCCGTCTCTTTGAGCCTGGGTGAAGCTTTCCGCAAGATGTCATGGCCGTCTCCAGCATCCCGGGTCATCCACTGGTTTCTCCAAGGAGCCGATCAAGCATCCTTCACCCAGAGTTGCATTGCATCACGAGGTCTTGAAAAGTCTTGACTTAACCGGTCTTGGTTATTATATTATTCTCACATCACTCGTGATAATCTCTCAATCAGAATCCCGTCTACTCAAGCATAGCAATATGAAATTTGTCATCCCGGGCCAAGTAACAGGGTTGTTGGGTGCCTACCACATGATACTACAATATGTAACAATAATTTCCAAGTACCTACTCAGCATGCAATTGGGCATAGGATGGTAGAACTACGATGCATAAAACATAGGTGATACATGATCAAATGACTTGCCTGGTGATGTTGCCGAAGAAGAATTTTCGTTCTCGGGAAATACGTGATAGAACTATTCGTCACTCTCCGATGAAATCTATATAATCAAACATAATATTCACATAAGCACTCACACTAGCAATCATTCTAGCAATCAATTAACAAACAGCAATAAAAGTTGATCCAATCAAAAATCAATAAGAGAGAGCGGATAAAAATACAAAGGAAACTTCAAAGAAGCTAGGAAGCCTTCTACTAACACTATATAGTTTTTGTTCTAACTGAAAATGAAACACTAAAATAGAAAAAATAACAGAAAACAAAATATAAAATAAGTAATATAACAGAAGTAAAATTTACAAAACAATATTATTTGATAACTATTTTCAAAATAGCAAATCAAACTAGCAATGCAATCAATTCGCAAGTTAGTATAGAACTAGAATTGATTCCATGCAAACAAATAACAATAAATAAAATAAAATTTTGTTGTTGTTGAAAAGTTACTGGTAAATATCAGAAAACAAAATATAACTTGTCACAGTTACAAAAAAAACAAAGTAAGAACAATTAATACAAAAGAAATAGCAAGAAAACAAAAAAGGCTAAAACATAATCTGTTTTGCTTCAAACCCTACGTAAAAATATTTAAAAAGAATTGAAACTTAAACTACTGAAAGATATGATCAATAGGAAACAGTAGCAAAAATAATTAATTTATAAGCTATTTTTAAACTCCCTGTATAAATAAAACAAGCTTTAAATCAAATCTGATCTAATTCAAATTTTATAAATCCAAACATCGACAAATTATATATCTACAGAAACTACATAAAATTTTTAATACAACGCAAAAATAATCACCTAATTCGGAGTTATAGACTAATAGATATGAATTTTATAAATTTTCTCTTTTTCTGAAAAAAACTATGACGGGATTTCGTGGATCTCACCGTGGACAGAGGAGGCTGGGAGCTCCGGTGGCAGCTCCGGCGAGGGTGGAGAGGCACTCCGGCGAGGGGAGGGATCTCCTGGGAGGGGGGCGGTGGAGGAGAGGGGGGCGCTTGGGGAAGGGGGGGACGGGGGGGCGAGGTGGTTAAGCTCCTGCCGAGCTCCGGTCGACAGAGAAGATGG
>NC_058522.1:203843985-203856485 GCF_904849725.1 Hordeum vulgare subsp. vulgare | reverse complement strand
GAAAACAAAATACAAAATAACTAAGATAACACAAGTAAAATTTACAAAACAATATTTTTTATAAGTATTTTCAAAATAGGAAATCAAACTAGCAATGCAATCAATTCGCAAGTTAGTATCGAACTAGAATTGATTCCATGCAAACAAATAAGAATAAATAAAATAAAATTTTGTTGTTGTTGAAAATTTACTAGTAAATATCAAAAAACAAAATATAACTTGTCACAATTACAAAAAAAAAATTAAGAACAAATAATACAAAAGAAATAGCAAGAAAACAAAAAAGGCTAAAACAGAATCTGTTTTGCTTAAAACCCTAAGTAAAAATATTTAAAAAGAATTGAAACTTAAACTACTGAATGATATGATCAATACGAAGCAGGAGAAAAAAGAATCAAATTAAAAGCTATTTTTAAACTCCCAAAATATGCAAAACAAGCTTTAATTCAAATCTGATCTAACTCAATTTTTATAAATCCAAACATACACACATTATATATCTACAGAAACTACATAACATTTGTGATCCAACGCAAAAAGAATCACCTAATTCAGAGGTATAGATTAATAGATATGAATTTTCTAAGATTGCAATTTTCTGTAAAAACTGCAATACGGGATTTCGTGAATCTCACCATGGGTGACAGAGAGGAAGAACTCCGGCGAGGTAGCTGCTCCGGCGAGGTGGGGAGGTCGCCGGCGGGGAGGGGGAACGGCGGAGGGGCTCCCGGAGGCGAGGAAGGGGGCGTCAGGGGCTCGTGGGCGTTCTTCTGTTCGGCTCCTTGCATGAACAACAATGGTGGGGGCGTCGTGGCTACGGGCAGGGAGAGGGCGAGCCGATGGGGAAAATGGAACGAGGAGAGGAGGGGCGTTCTTATAGGGGTGCTGGGAGGCTCGGGAAGGAAGTGTAGCCCACGAATCGGGGGAGGGAAGCTTCCTGGGAAGCTTCTACCATGGCCACACAAGGAAGCTCGTGAGGACGAAGAAGAAGGTGGGATTGGGCCAGATTGGTTTCCTAACGTGGCCCAAGTACATTCCTAAAATAAGAGATCTCTTTCCCTTTTTATTAAAACAGGAATTAATACGATTAAATGGAAATAGAATATCCTCGGAATATAGAGGTATGATATATTAAAATTTTCAGAAAAATAAATCCAAAAAGATGGGCATTTTTCCACTACCAAAATAAATACTTCAAAAAAATGTTTCTTAGAAAATCCCTAAATGCTTTATTTCTTTTTGCAAATATTTTCTCAAATAAATCTTGGGTTTCATAGCTCAAATATTCAAAGAATACCCTCGGGTTTTGGAGGGTCATGTTTCTCCTCTCTTTTTCTTGCTTGACAAGATATGGTTCCGGCATTCCGTCAGTGAGGAAGAAACAAAATGCAAAGCAAAATCCAAAGGAATTCCAATGCCACCTTGATTCAAATTCTTTATAGTTGAAGAAGTCATGCTATCTCCTCTCGCTGATTTAAAAAAAAGATGAATTTGAATTCACAGGAAAAAGGGGAAAGACATTTTATTCCCTCTCATTCAAAAGTTTTTTGAAAAGTTTCAAACTTCACTCAAGTTTCAATCACTCAAGCCAACAAACAAACAATATAATAATTATATTAACATTCCCAAATTTGGGATGTTACATTTTTCAAGGCCATCATGCCTTTCAACAAAGCCATGTCATCAGTCATTCGCCAACGACCAGATTTCCACTCCTTGTCTTCCAGTGAGGTGTTGGCTGAATTCATTGCAATGTCAATCATGAACGAGACCGCTGACAATGCACTTGCTCGCGTTCGGTCAAAGACAGCTTCACCCAACCTTTCTTTAAAGGCAAAGGCTACTTCTGAAGAAGAAGAAGAGAATGAGGAAGAGGAGAGCTGCCCTGAAGGCACTAAGTATGCTTATCACGAGCACATGGCTCTTGCGTCAAGGCAATTCTGGGGCAACAAGAGGAACTCAAGACCCAACGTCACCAAGAACAACTCAAGTGGGTTAAATCCAAGCAACGAGTGAGGATATGCTATAACTGCGGTAATGTGAGTCACTTCGTGGCAGAATGTCCCTATCAGAAGAGGGAAGACAACGGGGGCAAGCTCATTCGCAAAGACAAAACCAAGTCATTCCCAAACAAGAACAACTTTATCAAGAAACCGCACCCAAAGGGTATGGTGGCGCTTGAAGAGTACCCCTTCGATGAGGATGACGATGATGATATGGTGGCAACTTGGACTGTCGCCATTGCCACCCCTTCTCCCAAGAATGTGTCTCTCTTCAACGCCCCCAACAATAACCACATCGCCAAGTGCCTCATGGCCAAAGGTATCGATCAGGTAACACCCAGCATTAAGACCAACATCGCAATTGTTCCTTCATTGTTGATTTGTGTTGATGATAGTGATGTTGTGGAACTTAATGAGCATGATCTTGACAATTTCTGTGTACAATCAAAGGAGAAACCAAGAAGCACTTTTTCCTCTTTTGGAACAACTGGGTGAGGCTAATGACCTCGTCGAGTCTCATGAGGAGACCATCTCCGAGCTGCAAGGACATAGTCGTGACTATGCCGATGAGATTGCTGAACTATCTATTGCACTAGAAAAGGAGCGCACTCTTCGTTTGGCTTTTGAGGAGTCATACAACGATGACTGCGCTAAATTGCAAAAGGAACTAGATCATGCTACTGTTCTTACTCGTATGCTTAAGTCTCAAAAGGATGCTCTTGGGGTTGGCCATGACAGACTCAAAGTGGACTTTGACACACTTGACAAGGCTCACAAGGTCTTGTAAGGTGCTCATTTCTCCCTAAAAGAGTCTCATGATCAACGCCAAGCAAAGCTTACCAAGGAAATCTCTACTTGTCCTCCTTTCGTTTTAATTGATAATGCTTGTACAACTAAACCTAGTTGTGAGCATGTACATCTTGTGGAGGAAACTGCCAAGTTGAAGGATAAACTTGAGAAGGGCCTTGTGTCATGCATCGTAGGCGAGAAGAACCTGAACAACCTCTTAAGCAATCAAAAGGGTGTGGTAGGAAAGGAGGGACTTGGACTTACATCCAAGTCAAAAAGAAAAAGGAAGAACAGAAACAAACGACCCCCTACCCTCATGGACATCTTTGTCAAAGAGGGCGAAGGGACTTAGGAGGTGAACATGAACTAGGTGGAAAATGGTAGCGTCAAGAAGGGCAAAACCATTCTTACCAACACAGCCGGCAAACTCAATCCTTCATATGTTTTATGGCGTGCTAGTGATGGGCATGTTTATGCCAGATTTCTTGGTTCTAACTATGAGTTCATTGAATGGGTTATTTGGGTTCATAAGACCCTTGTCTCTAACATTAAAGGAAACATTAAAAAATGGGTTCCTAAAACCAAGCCTTGATATATTGTAGGAGTTTGCTTCTGGTGTGGTATCATGGTTGCTCGATAGTGGAGCAACAAATCATATGACCGGAAGCAAGGACTTAGGGGTGGATGTGCATCCTACCCCATCTATGTCCACCCATGTCCAATTCGCCGATGCATCATCGTCAAAGGTATTGGGATTTGGTAAGGTGGTCATCTCTCAAGAGTTATCTATTGAGAAGGTCATGCTTGTTGAGTCCCTTGCTTACAATTTACTTTCGGTTCGTCAACTTGCAATTATGTGCTTTTCCACATTCTTTAATCTTGATACTGTGGTCCTTTCGTGGAGAAAGACTCTTAAAGTAGCCTATGTTGGATATGTCGAAAATGGTCTCTATGTGGTGAACTTTTCAAAGCGACCCACTAAGACTACGACTTGTCTAATGGCTAAAGTTGATGTGGGCTGGCTTTGGCATCACCGACTAGCTCATGTCAATATGAGATCTTTGCAAAGTCTCCTCAAAAGGAAACCATATTCCTGGACTAACGAATGTGAGTTTTGCCATAGATCGTGCTTTGCAGTGCCTGCATTGAAGGAAAGATTCATGAACCTGCTCATCGTCCAACGACTCTCATTTACACTAAGAGGCCGTTGGAGCTTCTTCATATGGATCTCTTCGGTCCTCCATCATTTGATAGTCTTGGGGGCATAAAGTACTGCTTGGTGATTGTTGATGACTACTCAAGATACACCTTGGTATATTTCTTCAAGAGGAAGAGTGAGACTCAACAAACTGTCATCAATTTTGCTAATGAAGCTCAACGCCAACATGAAGCAAAGATTTTGATGATTAGAAGTGACAACGGCACCGAGTTCAAGAACTACACCTTGGATGAGTTTCTAGGTGATGAGGGAATAAAACATCAATATTCAACACCATATACCCCTCAACAAAATGGTGTGGCGGAAAGGAAGAAGCGGATGTTGATGGACGCTGCAAGAACAATGATGGTGGAATTCAAATCTCCATATAACTTTTGGGCCGAAGCCATCAACATAGCATGTCATGCGTCCAATCGGATCTATATCCGCAGAGGCTTGAACAAGACACCATATGAGATTCTCACCAGAAACAAACCCAATCTGAAGTACTTCCGGGTATTCGGGTGTAAGTATTTCATTCTCAAGAAAGGTGCACGTTTAGCTAAATTTGATTCTAGAGCACAAGAGGGCATCTTTGTTGGTTATGCTACAAACTCTCATGCTTACCGTGTCCTCAACAAGTCCATCGGGCTCATTGAGGAGACGTGTAACGTGGAGTTTGATGAAAATAATGGCTCCCAAGTGGAGCAAAGTGGTCTGTGTGATGTAGGTGATGAAATTACTCCCCAAGCCATAATAAGAATGGGGATTTGTAAAATACTCCCCATTGAGGAACCCCTTGTGGCCAAAGGAGAAGGACAATGCACTACTCAAGTGGAGCCATCATCCTCACAAGCCCCACACGCTTCCGATGAACAAAGAGAAGACCCTCAACCAGTTGAACAAGATCAAGCACAAGATCAATTGCTCAAAGATGGTGATGTGTCCCATGATGTACAAGTGCTTACACAAGGTTCCGATTCTGCTCAAGATCAAGATCAAGTGCAACTACAAGATCCAAACCAAATAGAAGCATAAGATGAAGATCAAGAGCAACCACAAGAACAAGGACAAACCAGTGATCCTGCTCAAGTCGAAAATCAAGTTGATCAGGATGATGTCTCTCAATTCCCTTCTGCGGCTCCTAAGAGGGCTACTGGTGCCAAGGGAGGATCAAAACACAAGGGCAATCAAAGTAATCAAGTCAATGCTCTCCAGTTATCCAACGCAGAACTCTTGGAGCGTCGCGCAGCCAAGATTGCGAACAAGCTGAGAGTCAAGTCACATATTATGAAGATTGTGCTTGGTAGTTTGAAAAGGGGAGTATCCACTCGTCATCAAATTTGGAATTATTGTGAGCATCACGCCTTTGTTTTGTATTGTGAACCTCAACAGGTACATGAAGCGCTCGATGATGAGGATTGGCTTATGGCCATGCATGAAGAACTCAACAATTTCGAGCGTAATCAAGTCTGGAATTTAGTGCCAAGACCAAAGGAGGAACATAATGTCATCGGGACCAAATGGATCTTCAAAAACAGGCAAGATGCCAACGGGATTGTGATTCGAAACAAGGTAAGATTGGTGGCTCAACGCTACTCCCAAGTCGAGGTTATCGACTACGGTGAAACCTTTTCCCCTATTGCTCGTCTAGAATCTATTCGCATGCTGCTTGCATTTGCTTCTCATCATAATTTTAGATTACAACAAATGGATGTGAAAAGTGTTTTTCTTAATTGTCCTTTAAATGAGTTGGTCTATGTCAAACAACCACCGGGGTTCGAACATCCCAAGCTCCCCAATCATGTGTAGAAACTTAATAAGGCACTCTATGGCCTTAAACAAGCCCCACGTGCGTGGTCTGAGTACCTTACTGAGTTGTTACAAGCTCGTGGTATTGAAATTGGGAAGATAGATCCCACTCTTTTTACTAAGAGGGTCAAAGGGGATTTGTTCATATGCCAACTATATGTTGATGATATCATTTTTGGTTCTCCTAGCGAATCTTTCAATGAAGAATTTGCTTTACTAATGACTGAGAAATTTGATATGTCTATGATGGGTGAGTTGAAGTTCTTCCTCGGGTTCGAGATTAAACAAGGCTTAGAAGGGACCTTCATCAAACAAGCGAAGTACACTCTAGACATGCTCAAGAGATTCGAGCTAGAGGATGTCAAGCCGGTCAAGTTTTCCATGCCAATAAGATTCAAGCTTGATAGTGATCCCAATGGTAAAGTAGTGGATCAAAAGGTATATCGCTCTAGGATTGGATCCCTTCTTTACCTTTGTGCATCTAGAACGGATATCATGTTGAGTGTAGGGATTTGTGCACGGTTTCAATCTGCACCAAAAGAAAGCCATTTTATGGTTGTTAAGAGAATCTATCGATATTTGGCTCATATCCCAAACTTTGGTCTATGGTATCCCAAAGGAACAAACTTCAACCTAGTGGGCTATTCTGACTCAGATTGGGCAGGAGACTGTGTGGAGAGGAAGTCAACTTCTGGAAGATGCCAATTCCTTGGTCGTTCACTGGTAGAGAATTGTGTCTCACTATCTTCCACCGAAGCTGAGTATGTGGCAGCTGCAAGTTGTTGTGCACTGTTGCTATGGATAAGGCAAACTTTAAAGGATTACGGTGTCACTTGTGACAAAGTGCCTCTTCTATGTGACAATCAAAGTGCTATCAAGATTTCCCTCAATCTGGCGCAACACAGCAAGACCAAGCATATTGATATTCGCCAACACTTCATTCGTGAACATATCAAGCGAGGTGATATTGAGATTCACTTCATCAACACTGAAGAACAACTTGCAGATATTCTCACTAAGCCCCTAAATGAAGCAAGGTTCCGGGAGTTAAGGCATGCGCTAAATATCATTGATTCAAGTAATGTGGATTGAAACTAGGCACTTTGCACCTCACTCTGCATTACATCTTGCTCTAGGTGTAGGCATGGACATAGGGGGAGTGTTCTTCTCTCAATGAACTTTCCCTCCCCCCATTATGCATAAATCGATCAAGTCTTTCACTTTGGCCATTATTAAATGGCACTTGTGCTTCAAAGACGAGCTATGGTGATGAACCCAAGGATAATTCTTTGCGGTGTCATACCATTTGTCTCAAACATAGGTGGCTTCGGCCACCGCCCACTCCATTGGAGATTCTTTGTTGCTTCTCTTCTTTCTGGGGTCCTTCCTTGTTCCCGTGTTTTGATTCCCATGCATTGATCAAGATCCTTCTACCACCGGAGGAGTAGATAGCTAATTTTTTAGCTGATTTTTGACTTAGAGCATGGTACTACCGCCCACAGCACGGTAGTAAAATTTTACTACCGCTGGGATTATGCCTCCCATGCGGTACTACCGCTCCCCTCATTGCACACACTTCACTCCATTGTCCTTTGGGTTTTCCGGTCCTTCTTGATCTTTGCCTTGACTTGTTTTCCTTGTCTTTCGTGTTATGTGTGCCTTTTGCGTGTCCCAGGTGGTGGCACCTAGCGTTCGAACCCGCCTCGACCCATCTGAAGGGTCCAATGCACCCAAGCGCAGTTTCAAGAAGCCTGCTCGAAAGAAGAACACAGTGAACTGGAACTCCATGCCGTTGGTTGAGTTTCAACACCGTCGCAAGCTCAATCCCTATGACAGCAATAGGGAGACATTCCCTGGATGTGACATGTTTTGGAATCGCGACCAGTTCCTTATTTATGAAGATGTTCTGAAGTCGAAGAAGAATGTGTATGTACCGGTGCAATGGATTGATATTGCTCACTTGAAGAAAGACCTGTCTTACTTTGGGGAGGCCCTCTCTCTGGTGGACCAGCTTCAGATTGAGGACCTCATCACTTTTCAGCAGGATTTTGACTATGAGATAGTGGCTCACTTCTTTGCCACAGTTCACTTTCACCACGATGATGCTCGTACTATGACCTGGCTGACCAATGGAGAGTAGCTGACTGCTACATGGAAGGATTTCATGGATCTCCTTCAAGTTAGGGACGAGGGCCTACAAAATGTTGTTGGCTTGCGCCCCCATGCCAAGCCTCAGGCTGCTGCCAAGGAGAAGCTGCTCCCTTACTACACTGTGAAGCATACCCCAGCTGGTGAGGTCTCTTTTGTCATGAATCACTTTCTGGATGTGATGCACCGCATATTTCGCAACTCTCTGTTTCCCAGAGTTGGCAACAAGGACCAGGTTCACTCTTACCTGGCAGATATGCTACTCATGTGTCAGAAGGGAAGACTCGTCCTTATCAGCCCCGTGATGTCTCTCATGTCATGTGGAATGAGCTGTACTCCGCAGTTATCAACCGTAAGGTCCCAATCTATGGTCCTTACCTGTTTTTCATCATCAAGACCACTTGGGCCTATACTTTTCCCGGTGTTGAGTTTGTTGCTCCTAATTGGGTTCACCATGAGCCCATGAAACTGCGCCAGAAGGACAAATGGGCCAACACCTCCTCTCGTCCTGCTGCCACGAGGGATTCTGATGAGGATGTGCCTGCTGCTGAGGATGAGGCCCCTCCAGAGGCTCACCGACAGGGTGAGGGTTCTCATATGCCTGCCTCTGCGGAACCATCATGGGCCAAACGGCTCACCGATAGGATGAAGAGCTTGTTCTGCATGCAGGCCAAGGGCCAGTACAAGACCCATGTTGCTTACAAAGAGAGTCGCCAGTGTGACAAATTGGTAATGAGGAAGCTTAATCTGCCCTTCTCCAGCGGCACTGAGCGCGAGATCACCATGGAGGCTGAATGGATGGTAAAGCACCAGTTTCAGTGGGCTGCATCTGAGGAGGACACTGACGATGACTCAGATGAGGAGTATGTTGATGAGGAGGACTACCACCTGGGTCGTAGGGGTCCTCTCTGACTTTTTGGTGTTCCGATGCCAAAGGGGGAGAGAGTGTAGGATTTGCTCGTTTTCTAGATTTCCTAGTTACTTGGTTTGTTAAAACTTTGTTGCTTCCGTTATTTTCTTTTGCTTTATGGTTGAGACTATGAGTCGTCAGATCCTATCATGGTGTGATACATATGCTTTATCTTCCTTATCCTTTGTCTCAATATATTTATCTTGATATTAGCTTGTGAGGCATATTATCTTGTGCCAGTATCCCCTTGCTCACATGCTATGCCATGCTTCCATATTCTTGCATCTACTCTTACATATGTAGCAAGGATGTCTTAGTCTATATAATATAGGGGGAGTGTTCTCTGTGTGGTTGGTTGTTGATATACACATACCCAGAGGAAACTAGTCTCTAGTTGTGTATCTTTGGAGTTTGCATATGCCTATCTATATCGTTCTGTGCAAATCCAACATTTTCATTCTTTGGAGATTGTTAGGGCATATTTCTCCTAAGTGTTTTTAGTGATTGATGACAATTGTTGTATGGACTAATCTTGTGTTTTGAGCATTTCAGACTATTCTCTTCTAGGCACAAGATGACTCGACGCCACTCGGAAGTTCTCGAAGACGGACTCTCTTCTACGTTTCTCTTCTTAGTCTTGAGTTGTAGGAAAGTCTTCTTATTAAGAGGGGGTCCGCGTTGAAAAGGTTTGGGTGGAATCTTCATATACACTCTTTATGCACCCTCCTATGTTTTGGCTACAATGGAGCCCCAATGTGTGTTTTCATTGTCTATGCGAAAAGGGTAAGTGGTAGTACCGCTGGCACAGCGGTAGTACCGCTCTCAGAGCGGTAGTAAATTTTTACTACCGCTCCAGGAGCGGTACTACCGCCCCAGGTGCGGTAGTAATTTTTTACTACCGCTCCAGGAGAGGTACTACCGCCCCAGGTGTGGTAGTAATTTTTTACTACCACACCAAAGGCGGTACTACGGCCCTCAGTACGGTACTATTATTTTACTACCGCTCCGATGGGCTTTTTCGCATACTTTTCCCCCACGGAGGTGTTGGCACGGTAGTATCCCGGTACTACCGTGGTTGGTGAGAAGCTGAGAGGTAGTACGACTCTCAGGAGCGGTAGTATCGCTCTAGGGAGCGGTAGTACCGCTCCAGGAGTGGTAGTACCGCGTGCATTTTTATGTGGTAGGTGGGTAACTGGTGGATCTGCCTCCCTACTATATAAAGGTATCTTCTCCTTCCTAGAGCTCACCTTTAACCTCTCTAAGCTCCATTGTTGCTCCACAAGCTCATTTTCGCCCGATCTCTCTCCCTAGCCAATCAAACTTGTTGAATTTCTAGGGATTTCTTGAGAAGGCCTTGATCTACACTTCCACCAAAGGATATTTGATTCCGCCTATTAATCCCTTGCGGATGTTGTTACTCTTGGGTGTTTGAGCACCCTAGACGGTTGAGGTCACCTCGGAGCCATATTCCATTGTGGTGAAGCTCCGTGGCCTTGTTGGAAGCCTCCAAGCATTGTGTGGAGATTGCCCCAACCTTGTTTGTAAAGGTTAGGTCACCGCCTTCAAGGGCACCTGTAGTGGAATCACGGCACCTTGCATTGTTCGAGGGCGTGAGGAGAATACGGTGGCCCTAGTGGCTTATTGGGGAGCATTATGCCTCCACACCGCTCCAACGGAGACGTACTTCCTGTCAAAGGGAAGGAACTTCGGTAACACATCCTCGTCTTCATCAGTTCCACTTGTGTTTATCTCTTACCTTTACTTTGTATTTGTTGTTGTTGTAGAGTATCTCTTACTTGCTTCTTTACTCTTTGTAAGTAGCATCATATAGATTGCTCTCCTAGTGTCATTTTAGATAACCTTTATGTTGCTAATCCTAATTTGTTAAGAAAAGCTAAAAATTGGTAGTTTCCTATTCAACCATATCGATCCTTTCAGTTGTTGTTATTGTTGTTGTTGTTGTTGTTATCGTCGTCATCGTCATCCTTGTCATCATAGTCATTGTCGTCGTCTTCGTCATCTTTGTCATCCTTGTCATCATCGTCGTCGTCGTCTTCATCCTCTTCGTCGTCGTCGTTGTCATCGTCATTGACGTCGTTGTCGTCATCGTCATCGTCATCGTTGCTGTTATTGTTGTGGTTGTTGTTATTGTGGTGGTTGTTGTGGTTGTTTTTGTTATTGTTGTTGTTGTTGTTGTTGTTGTTCTTGATGTTGTTGTCCTTGTTCTCGTCGTGGTCGTTGTTCTCGTTGTTGTGGTCGTTGTCGTTGTTGTTTTTGTTATTGTTGTTGTTATGGTTGTCGCTGTTGTCATTGTGGTCGATGTCGTCGTCGTCATCATCATCATCATTGTTGTTGTTGTTGTTGTTGTTGTTATTGTCGTAGTTGTCGTTGTTGTCGTTATTCTCGTCGTTGTCGTTGTTGTCGTTGTTGCCGTCGTTGTCGTCGTCGACATCATCGTCATTGTTTTTGTTGTTGTTGTTGTGGTGGTGGTGGTTATTCTTGTTCTTGTTGTTGTTGTCGTCTTCGTTGTAGTTGTTGTTGTTGTTGTTGTTGTGGTTGTTGTTGTTGTCGTTTTCATTGATGTCATTGTTGTTGTTGTTATCGTTGTTGACGTTGTTGTTGTCGTTGTTGTTGTTGTTGTTGTTCTTGTCGTTGTTGTTGTTGTTGTTGTTGTTGTTGTTGTTGTTGTTGTTGTCGACGTCGTCATCATCGTCTTACTTGTTTTTGTTGTTGTGGTTGTTGTCGTTGACGTTGTTGTTGTCGTTGTTGTCGCTATTGTTGTTGTGGATGTTTTTGATTTTGTTGTTGTCGTTTTTGTTGTAGTTGTTGTTGTCGTTGTTGTCGTTGTTCTAATCATTGTCATTGTTGTCGCCTTTGTCGTCGTCGTCGTTGTTGTTCTTGTTATTGTTGTTGTTGTTGTTGTTGTTGTTGTTGTTATTGTTGTTGTTGTTGTCGTCGTCGTCGTCGTTGTTGTTGTTGTCGTTGTTGTCGTTGTTGTCAATGTTGTCGTTAATGTCGTTGTTGTCACTGTTGTTGTTGTCGTTCTTCTCGTTGTTCTCGTCATCGTCGTTGTTGTCGTCGTTGTCGTCATTGTCGTCATTGTCGTCATCATCCTTGTGGTTGTTGTTGTCGTTGTAGTCATCGTCATCATCGTTATCAACGTCGTCGTCGTCGTCATCGTCGTCATCATCATCATCATCATCGTCATCGTCGTCGTCGTCACCGTCTTCTTCGTTGTTGTTGTTGTTGTTGTTGTTGTTGTTGTTATTGTCGTTTTTGTTGTTGTTGTCCTTGATGTTGTTGTTTTCGTTGTTGTTGTCGTCGTTCTATTTGTTGTCGTCGTCGTTGTTATTCTTGTAATTGTCGTTGTTGTCACCATTGTCATTGTCGTCATCGTCTTTGTTGTTGTTATTGTTGTCGTTGTTGTCATTATTGTTGTTTTGTCGTTGTTCTCGTCATTGTCGTTGTTGTCGTCGTTGTCGTCATCGTCCTTGTTGTTGTTGTTGTTTTGTTATTGTCGGTGCACTAAAGACTGGGGTCCCTAGTACCCCAGACTTGTGCACGGGCGCGAAGAGCCCCTGCCGGCAGGGCATGGCAGGACCCAGACAAGATAGAACCACCAAGATTATCAAGGCCTCGG
>NC_058522.1:203806485-203821485 GCF_904849725.1 Hordeum vulgare subsp. vulgare | reverse complement strand
GCACGCCCGCCCCTCCCCCACCCGGCGTCGCAACCAACCTGCGGTGCCCCCACCCGCCGCCGCCACCACCCTGCTCCGCAACCACCCTACGACGCCCCCACCCGGCGCCGCCACCACCCTGCGCCGCCACCACCCGGCGCCGCCATCACCCTGCGCCGCCCCTCCCTGCTCCGCCACCACCCTGCGCCGTCACCACCCTGCACCGCCCGCCCTCCTCTCTGCGCCGCGACCACCCTGCACCGCCCGCCCCTCCTCCCTGCGTCGCCCTTCCTCCCTGCGCCGCCAGTACGTTTTTTTTCTTTTTTTTGTTAAATTATGGAGTTAGTTTATTAGGTAGAATAAACTAGATAGAAAAAATAGATAGAAAAGAAAAAAAACTTAGAACAAAATAATAGAACAAATTTAGTTTTTTTCCTGTTAAATTAGATAGTTAGATTTTTCTTTTTTCTGTTAAATTATATAGTTAGTTTATTAGGCAGAATAAAGTAGATAGAAAAGAAATAATAGAAAAAAAAGATAGAAAAGAAAAAACTTAGAAGAAAAAAGAAGAAGAAGAAGAAGAAGAAGAAGAAAGATGAGAGGAGGAGAAAGAGAAAAGAAAGAAGAAATAGAAGAACAGGAGGAGGAGGAGGAGGAGGAGAAAGAAGAAGAAGAAGAAGAAGAAGAAGAAGAAGAAGAGAACAAGAAGAGAACAAGAGAATAAGAAAAAAATAAGAAGGAGAAGAAGAGAAAAAAGAAGAAGAAGTTGATTTTTTATTGTTTGGTATTTAGTGGTAGCTAGATTCTTTTTTAGTTACTTAGTGGTAGATTCTGTTTTTGTTATAGTGGTAGATTCTGTTTTTGTTATTTTTTTGCTGTTTAGTGCTATCTAGGTTTAGTGATAGGTTTAGTTAGCTTAGTTAGTTAGTTAACGTACTAGAAAGAATAGGAAGAAGAAGAAGAGGAGGAGGAGGAGAAGAGGAGAAGAGGAGGAGGAGGAGGAGAAGAAGAAGAAGAAGAATAGGAGGAGGAGAAGACTATGTTTGTTAATTAGTAGTTTTAGTTGTATATTATGTTTGTTAATTAGTAGATTTAGTGGTAGATTCTGTTAGTTTATTCGCCCATCATTATTGCTTAGGTTCAAGACTACTTCAAAGAAGATCACATGCTCTTTTGTTGAAATCAAGTCTGTCAAAATAATGTATCGTCTATATTTATTGGTACCGGAGCAAAACAGGACAACTTAAATAATATTGCCATCCTCAAATGTAGAAAATATCGAAAAGTTTTATATAAACTCAAAAGTAGTATAGGTAACCTGGAAAGTCCTCTGGACCAAAAGGGCAACTTCTGGACCTCCGAACTTTGCGGGGTAGGTAAATGTCCATGCAGCAGGGTAATTTCCCCAACAATGACATAATTAGTCCATTTAGCTCCAAAATACCATAATAAGCTCAAAATGGCATAAGAACCTTGGTTAGCTCATTAATATTATATACTTAGCTTGTTTTTCTCTAAAATGGGATAATTAGCCCATTTAGCTCAAAAAAGACATAATTAGGTAATTTAGCTCCAACAAGAGGAGAAGAGGAGAAGAAATAGCCGAAATGAAAAGAAAGAAGAAGAAGAACAAGAAGAAGAGAAGAAGGAGAAGGAGAAGGAGGAGGAGGAGGAGGAGAAGGCCAAGGACCTTCTATTCTTCTCCCCTCCTCCTTCTCCTCCTCCTCCTCCTTCTTCTTGATTTCTTCTTCTCCTCCTCCTCCTCTTTCTTCTCCTCTTTCATATTTTCCTTCCTTTAATTAACCCAACAATGACATAATTAGCCCATTTAGCTCCAAAATACCATAATAAGCTCAAAATGGCACAAGAACCTTGGTTAGCTCATGAATATTATATACTTAGCTTGTTTTCCTCTAAAATGACATAATTGGAATATTTGTGTTGATCGTCAAGGCTGATCTTGAGAAAGAGAGATTGGCAAGCCAGGCTGCTCGTCAGGCTGCTGTTGATGAGAGAGACGAGACCACGACACGATTGCTTGAGGAGGAGAGGGCCCGGAATGAGGCGGGTCAACGGGCCCTGTACGAGCTTTTTGTGGTATGTTTTTTTTCACATTAGCCAAATCATGTGTGTAATGTCTGCTTCAATGCTAACTAATACGACCCACTCTTCAGGGTCTGTGCGAGAGGAGCGGTCAAGTCCTTCCGCCGATGCCCGTCTTCTCTTCGATTGGCACGGTGAATTTCATTATAAACTAGTATTAATAATTGAGTGTCATCATGCTAAGTGAGACATTGCAAAATATTTTTTCTGCATAATAACTCCCGAGCGGCATCATACGACCCTTCTCCAGGGCAACCGTCTCCAAACGAAGCCGGCGCGAGCAACCGTGGTGTTTCACCTCCTTGATGACCACTACGGTAAGTTTCTCCTCCAAACTTAGCTTGTTTTCCTCTAAAATGAGATAATTAGCCCATTTAGCTCCAAGAAGACATAATTAGGTAATTTAGCTCCAACAAGAGGAGAAGAAATAGGAAAAATGAAAAGAAAGAAGAAGAAGAAGAAGAGAAGAAGGAGAAGGAGGAGAAGGAGGAGGAGGAGGAGGAGGAGGAGGAGGAGAAGGAGGAGAAGGCCAAGGACCTTCTAGTCCTTCTCCTCCTCCTCCTTCTCCTCCTTCTCCTCCTTCATTTTTTCTTCTTCTCCTCCTCCTCCTCTTTCTTCTCCTCTTTCATATTATCCTTGCTTTGCTTTCCCCAACAATGACATAATTAGTCCATTTAGCTCCAAAATACCATAATAAGCTCAAAATGGCATAAGAACCCTGGTTACCTCATTAATATCATATACTTAGCTTGTTTTCCTCTAAAATGGGATAATTAGCCCATTTAGCTCAAAAAAGATATAATTAGGTAATTTAGCTCCAACAAGAGGAGAAGAGGAGAAGAAATAGGCAAAATGAAAAGAAAGAAGAAGAAGAAGAAGAAGAAGAAGAAGAAGAGAAGAAGGAGAAGGAGGAGGAGGAGGAGGAGAAGGCCAAGGACCTTCTAGTCCTTCTCCTCCTCCTCCTTCTCCTCCTCCTCCTCCTTCTTCTTGATTTCTTCTTCTTCTCCTCCTCCTCCTCTTTCTTCTCCTCTTTCATATTATCCTTGCTTTAATTAACCCAACAATGACATAATTAGCCCATTTAGCTCCAAAATACCATAATAAATTCAAAATGGCACAAGAACCTTGGTTAGCTCATGAATATTATATACTTAGCTTGTTTTCCTCTAAAATGACATAATTGGAACATTTAGCTCAAAAAAGACATAATTAGGTAATTTAGCTCCAACAAGAGGAGAAGAGGAGAAGAAATAGGCAAAATGAAAAGATAGAAGAAGAAGAAGAGAAGAAGAAGAAGAGAAGAAGGAGGAGGAGGAGGAGGAGGAGGAGGAGGAGAAGGCCAAGGACCTTCTAGTCCTTCTCCTCCTCCTCCTTCTCCTTCTTCTTCTTGATTTCTTCTTCTTCTCCTCCTCCTCCTCTTGCTTCTCCTCTTTCATATTATCCTTGCTTTAATTAACCCAACAATGACATAATTAGCCCATTTAGCTCCAAAATACCATAATAAGCTCAAAATGGCACAAGAACCTTGGTTAGCTCATGAATATTATATACTTAGCTTGTTTTCCTCTAAAATGACATAATTGGAACATTTAGCTCAAAAAGACATAATTAGGTAATTTAGCTCCAACAAGAGGAGAAGAGGAGAAGAAATAGGCAAAATGAAACGATAGAAGAAGAAGAAGAGAAGAAGAAGAAGAGAAGAAGGAGAAGGAGGAGGAGGAGGAGGAGGAGGAGGAGAAGGCCAAGGACCTTCTAGTCCTTCTCCTCCTCCTCCTTCTCCTCCTCCTCCTCCTTCTTGATTTCTTCTTCTTCTACTCCTCCTCCTCCTCTTTCTTCTCCTCTTTCATATTATCCTTGCTTTAATTAACCCAACAATGACATAATTAGCCCATTTAGCTCCAAAATACGATAATAAGCTCAAAATGGCACAAGAACCTTGGTTAGCTCATGAATATTATATACTTAGCTTGTTTTCCTCTAAAATGACATAATTGGAACATTTAGCTCAAAAAGACATAATTAGGTAATTTAGCTCCAACAAGAGGAGAAGAGGAGAAGAAATAGGCAAAATGAAACGATAGAAGAAGAAGAAGAGAAGAAGAAGAAGAGAAGAAGGAGAAGGAGGAGGAGGAGGAGGAGGAGGAGGAGAAGGCCAAGGACCTTCTAGTCCTTCTCCTCCTCCTCCTTCTCCTCCTCCTCCTCCTTCTTGATTTCTTCTTCTTCTACTCCTCCTCCTCCTCTTTCTTCTCCTCTTTCATATTATCCTTGCTTTAATTAACCCAACAATGACATAATTAGCCCATTTAGCTCCAAAATACGATAATAAGCTCAAAATGGCACAAGAACCTTGGTTAGCTCATGAATATTATATACTTAGCTTGTTTTCCTCTAAAATGAAATCATTGGAACATTTAGCTCAAAAAAGACATAATTAGGTAATTTAGCTCCAACAAGAGGAGAAGAGGAAAAGAAATAGGAAAAATGAAAAGATAGAAGAAGAAGAAGAAGAGAAGAAGGAGAAGAAAGAGGAGGAGGAGGAGGAGGAGGAGGAGAAGGCCAAGGACCTTCTAGTCCTTCTCCTCGTCCTCCTCCTTCTTCTTGATTTCTTCTCCTCCTCCTCCTCCTCCTCTTTCTTCTCCTCTTTCATATTATCCTTGATTTAATTAACCCAACAATGACAAAATTAGCCCATTTAGCTCCAAAATACCATAATAAGCTCAAAATGGCACAAGAACCTTGGTTAGCTCATGAATATTATATACATAGCTTGTTTTCCTCTAAAATGACATAATTGGAACATTTAGCTCAAAAAAGACATAATTAGGTAATTTAGCTCCAACAAGAGGAGAAGAGGAGAATAAATAGGCAAAATGAAAAGATAGAAGAAGAAGAAGAGAAGAAGAAGAAGATAAGAAGGAGAAGGAGGAGGAGGAGGAGGAGGAGGACAAGGCCAAGGACCTTCTAGTCCTTCACATCCTCGTCCTTCTCGTCCTCCTCCTCCTTCTTCTTGATTTCTTCTTCTTCTCCTCCTCCTCCTCTTTATTCTCCTCTTTCATATTATCCTTGCTTTAATTAACCCAACAATGACATAATTAGCCCATTTAGATCCAAAATACCATAATAAGCTCAAAATGGCACAAGAACCTTGGTTAGCTCATGAATATTATATACTTAGCTTGTTTTCCTCTAAAATGACATAATTAGCCCACTTAGCTCAAAAAGAAGGAGAAGGAAGAAGAAGAAGAAGAAGAAGAGAAGGAGAAGAAGAAGGAGGAGGAGGAGAAGAAGAGAAGAAGAAGGAGAAGGAGGAGAAGAAGGAGAAGGAGCCCTCCTTCTTCTCCTTCTTCTTCTCTCCTTCTTCTCCTCCTTTTTCTCCTTATTCTTCTCTCCATTTTTCTTCTTCTCCTCCTCCATCTCCTTCTCCTTCCCCTTCCCCTCCTCCTCCTCCTCCTTCTTGTTTTTCTTCTCCTTGTTCTCTTCTTGCTTCTTCTCTTTCTTCTTCAATTTAGCTTATTTATCTTATATATGTTGTTCTTCTTCTTCTTCTGACTTTCTTATTCCCATTTTGTAGATTCGATGTACTATATGCATGGAAGCTGGCGTTGGAGTGCTTTAGTTTCCGTTTTTATTTGAGTTGATGAACAATGTGGAACTATATGTATATGTATATATGGATGAACAATATATGTGCAACTATATGTATGTATATATGGATGAAACTTTGTATGTGTTGGTTCTTTTGATATATGGGATGTACGTTGATGAACAAATGGCGTTGATGAGCTTTATATGTATATCATATATGTGTTGTGACCTATTCATCATATATGTGCTATGAATTATATATATATGTGTTGTGAAATAGAAAAAATAAACAAAAATGTGACAATATAGGCTCTTTGCCGTCTGTCAGCTGACAGGGGGCAGACGGCAAAGAAGAGGGAACAGAGGAGGGGGGAGGAGGAGGCAGACGGCAAATAGTGGAGAGAGGGGGGAGGGGAGGACCCGCCAGACGGCAAAGATGGACGTGGTGGGAGACGACAAAGATGGAGGGGGAGGGGAGGGGAGGAGAAGGCAAACGGCAAAGATGGATGGGGAGGCAAACGGCAAAGATGGACGGGGAGGTAGACAACAAAGGCTCTGTTAACCCCTAACGGAGGCAACGCGTGTCTGCTGCCATCTCAAGAGCTTTGCCGACAGCTCCTGAGGAAAGATGACGGCAAAGAGCTTTGTCGTCTTCCTTGCGCGGGCAGACGGCAAAGAAGGTCCTATGCCGTCGTAGGCTGACGCAGAAATTTTGCTGGCCATGACAATCCTTGCCGTCTGTGGTATTGTCTTTGCCGTCCGGGATATTGTCTTTGTCGTCTGTGATGGCAGGCGGCAAAGAAGGTGATTCCTGTAGTGATAGACAATGACGAGAACAATAGCAACAATGACAACAACAACAAGAACAAGAACAACAACAACAACAACAACAGCAACAAGAACACAACAACAACGCCGACAACAGCAACAACAGCGATAGCAACGACAACAAGCGACAACAAATAGCAATAACAACAACAATAACAACAACAACAACAACAACAATAACAACAACAACAACAACAACATCAACAATGACGACAACAACGACAATAACGACAACAACAATAGTAACAACCACAATGACGACAATAGTGACAACAACGAAAAAGTGAGAGCAATGAAAACAACAACAACAACAACAACAACAACAACAACAACAATAACAACAACACAACGAAGAAGACGAAGACGCCGATGATGACGACGACGACAACAACAACAACAACAACAAACAACAACAAACAAACAAACAACAACAACAACAACAACAACAATAACAACAACAACAACAACAACAACTGTAGCGACCCGACTCAACGAGTCAAACCTCTGGTGTTTCTGTACCATCCCAAGATCATGCTGGTACACACACAATACATAATGTATATATTCAAGAGTGCAATCACACAGCTTTATTAATCAAAATCTCATAAAGAGTACTTTATTACAATAAAGGAGTACAATAAAGTGGCTGAAGGCCATCTCATGAGATTATCTAACGAAGACTAAGCGGAAGCATCAGGTAGACGAGTCCATCCGACTCCAAGGGCATGTCGCTGAGCGTAGAACCGTAGCCTCACTCCTGGTCGGAAAAGTACTCTGCAACATGATACGTTGCAGCCGTGTAGGTCAACATATTGAATATGCTGGCAAATCATCAAGAGAGGGAGTAAAATAATAATCATCTATCTCTACATGCATATTTGGCCGGTGGAGCTAAGTTTTTGCATAAAGCCAGTTTTATCCTACAACAAAAGGGGTCGAAAGCAAAATATTACTACATAGTTTGTTGTTAATGAGATGGTTCCGCCAACCAGTTCTCGTACCCGAATAGTTGTTAACACCCACATCATTATTAAGTTGTGTCGAGAGTTCAGGGGAAATTCAGTGCCTTCGGCTCAAGTTGTCCATGACCGTGGACACGGCTAATCGATTAGGTTGAGTACTCTGCAGAGTTTTGCACACGTTCCCCACAAGATTTGATCGCCTCCGGGTTTGTCCTCGCACTTCAGGGTGTTTGAAGACCGGATGATCAAAACATGGTCTTTCAACGGGTCCCTCTGAATCCCTGTCGGTGCCCATCCATTCCTACCATTCGTCTACATCTGCTAGCACCGCCTGTCCAGAGTCGCCGCGTTGTCCAACCAAGCCAGAGCCCATAATGACTTGTGGCTGTGCAGGTAAGCCTTGAGTCTTGAAGTCTCTGTCCGTCCCTTTGAGCCTGGGTGAAGCTTTCCGCAGGATGACATGGCCTCTCCAGCATCCCGGGCATCCACTGGGTTCTCCAGGGAGCCGATCAACTGTCCTTCACCCAGTGTTGCATTGCGTCCGAGGTCTTGAAAATCTTGTCTTAGTCCGGTCTTGGTTATTATATCAACCTCGCATCACTCGTGGAATACACTCAACCGATAACCCGTCTACTAGAGCATAACATGTATAACTTTGTCGTCCCGGGGCCAAGTATCGGGGTGTTGGTGTTCCTACCACATGATACTACACCTATGACTAAAGTTTCCAAGTACCTAGGCAGCATGCAAATAGGGCAAAGAAGGTGATCTACTATGCATTGAAAACATAGGTAAAAATAACATGATCAAAGATGACTTGCCTTGATGATAGTTGTCCTGCTCGAGTGTCTCTAAGTAACACGCTTCGCACTCCGGATGATCTACCGATACAAACACATAGCACACCATAAGCAATTCAATAATTCCACGAGTAAAAATAACATCACATGCAATGATTGGCAAACGACTACGCAAAAGAATTTTATCGCGCGTCGGTAGGACAGAAACTTGTTTCTGTTGAAAACACTAGTAAAAATACTTGGACAATTCTGAAAATTCTACTACAGTAAGGTTTTATCTCTAGAAAACAGTAGCAAAAAGAATCAACTCAATATCATTTTTCAAACTCCTGGAATAGGCAAAACAGTGTTTAAACTAAATCTGCTCTAACTTATATTTACAAATTCCAAACACAGAAACATTATATATTTTTAAAAACTACAGGAAATTTGTGAGCTACTGGAAAAAGAATCAATGTCATTGGACGTAGGGATAAAACGTTGTGATCAAAACAAGGTTGAAAGTTTCTGTTTTCGAAATCTGGACAGAAATTACGAAACTGCTAGTGCTAATGAGAGGCACACGTGGCAAGCTTCTAATGGCTGAGATGGAGTGCATGAAATAGAGAGAGAGAGGTTGCTACCTGCTGCTGGAGGTGTTGCACCGGCAAGAAAGGAGATGGCCGACGAGGAAGGAGGGAGTAGCTCCGGGCGGTGGGGCGTCGGGCGGCGGCGGTGAGGTTCCTCCTCCGCGGGGAAGAGGCGGCGGTGGAGAGAGAGTTCGGGGAGGGCTCCTCCTCCCCGGCGAGGCCGAGGTGCAGCAGCTTTCGGGCTGCTTCCGCTGCTCGCGGCGGCGGCTAGGGCGGCGGTGGGGTGAGGCGCCGACGGCGGCTTGTGGAGGCGGCGGTGGAGAGACGGCGGCTAGGGTTGGGGAGAGGTGACGGTGGGGGGGGTTTATATAGGCTTAGGGGAGGGGAGTAGAAGGCAGGAGAGGGAGAACTTTGGGAAGGAGATCATGGGAGAGAAAATAGGAAAGAGAGGGAGAGGTGAACGTGGGGAGTAAAAGGAAAAGGAGGGAGAGAAAGAAGGAAGGAGAGAAATAAGGAAAGGGGAGGGAGGACTCACGTGGGGAGGGAGTGCATGCATGGAAATTGCATGCATGCATGCATGGGGGCTGGGCTGAGCCCTTGTGGCTCGGCCTGGCAGTTCTATATATATATATTTTTTTTTTGAAAAACAAACAAACAGAAGTAAAAAAAAAATGGCCTCACTAACAAATACTATAAGGAGTACTAATATATATAATACATATAGGAACCCTAGTTCCACCTAATGCAAAAAAAAATTTAAATTTTTTTTTACGCAATAGGTCACACAATGCGAAGAAAAAAAACAACTCAACTAAAAATAATTCGGAGTTTGGAAACATTTGCAAAAACCAAAAATGGTGACTTTGACTCACAGGGGAGAAGTCATATTATCTCCGCTCCGCTAAATTGCCCGCAGCCACATAACGATAAAATTTTTCAGAAGAACGCAATGATGCATAAAATATGGGCTGCAAATGAATGATCTATTAACATCCGAATTTACGGAAATTGGGATGTTACAAACCTACCCACCTTAAGATGAATCTCGCCCTCGAGATTCGGGTTGGCTAGAAAATAGGTGCGGGTGGTCTCGACGAAGATCCTCTTCTCGTTCCCAGGTGGCTTCTTCCTCGGTGTGGTGGCTCCACAACACCTTTCAGAACTTGATGATCTTGCTGCGGGTAACTCTGTTGGCGGTCTCGAGAATCCGGACGGGTTTCTCCTCATACGTCAGATCACTGTCAAACTGTATGGCCTCTAGGGGCACTGTATCTCTCAACGGAACATCGGCCATCTCAGCGTGGCATTTCTTCAACTGGGAAACATGGAAGACATCATGAACTCCGGACAATCCTTCCGGCAGTTCCAGTTTGTATGCAACTTCGCCTCTACGTTCAAGAATTTTGTAGGGGCCAATGAAACGTGGTGCTAGTTTTCCTTTCACACCGAATCTCTTGATTCCTCGAAGTGGAGACACCCGAAGATATGCTCGATCTCCCACTTCGTACATTACTTCCTTGCGTTTGCTATCGGCATAACTCTTCTGCTTGGACTGAGCTATCTTGAGTCGGTCACGAATAAGCTTGACCTTCTCTTCAGAATCTCGGATGAGGTCGGGACCAAAAAGTTGTCGGTCTCCAACTCCATCCCACATCAACGGTGTTCTGCACCTCCTTTCGTATAGAGCTTCGAAAGGGGCCATCTTCAGACTGGTCTGGTAGCTGTTGTTGTATGAGAACTCGGCATACGGTAAATTGTCATCCCAACTAGACCCATAGTCTAGTGCGCAAGCTCTCAACATGTCCTCCAGAATCTGATTAACTCTCTCGGTCTATCCATCTGTCTGCGGGTGAAATGCTGTGCTGAACTCCAATCTCGTTCCCAAGGTTTCATGCAGATGGTGCCAAAATTTTGATGTGAACTGAGTCCCTCTATCAGACACAATGCTCTTTGGTACTCCGTGCAGACATACGATCCGCGTCATATAAATCTTGGCCAGCTTGGCACTCGTGTAGGTAGTCTTCACCGGGATGAAGTGAGCTACCTTGGTCAACCGATCGACCACAACCCAAATAGAATCATAGCCAGAACGGGTCCGAGGTAATCCTGTGATGAAGTCCATACCAACCTTTTCCCATTTCCATTCGGGTATCGGCAGAGGTTGGAGCAAACCTGCTGGCTTCTGATGCTCGGCTTTTACTCGTTGACAAACATCGCATATAGCTATGAACTCGGCAATGTCTTTCTTCAATCCTGTCCACCAGAAACTTTCTTTCAGATCCAGATACATCTTGGTGTTACCGGGGTGTATCGAGTACGGGGAATCATGAGCTTCCTGAAGTATCAACTTCCTGAGTTCGGGATCATTGGGCACATAGATGCGATCCTCAAACCATAAAGTTCCGTGTTCATCCTCACGAAAACCTTTAGCTTTCCTGTCTTCCATTTTCTGCTTAATCTCGGCTATCTCTTTGTCAGCTTTCTGTGCTTCACAGATCTTTTCCGTCAAAGTAGACTGAATTTCCAAAGTGGCAACAAATCCTCTTGGAACTATCTCCAATTTGAGCTCTCGGAGATCATCGACTAACTCCTGGGGTAATCCTCCCGCTGTGAGCGTGTTCACATAACTCTTGCGGCTCAACGCATTGGCTACAACATTTGCCTTGCCTGGGTGATAATGCAATCTCATGTCGTAGTCCTTGATCAACTCTAGCCATCGCCTCTGTCTGAGGTTCAACTCCTTCTGCGTGACGATATATTTCAGGCTCTTGTGATCAGTGTAAACATCACAACTATTTCCGATCAGGAAATGTCTCCAGGTCTTGAGAGCGTGCACTACGGCTGCTAGTTCCAAGTCATGTGTGGCATAATTCAACTCATGAGGTCTGAGCTGTCTGGATGCATAGGCTACAACTTTGCCTTCTTGCATGAGCACTCCTCCGAGTCCTTGACGAGAAGCGTCACAGTAAACCTGGAAATCCTTCTGAATGTTCGTCAATATCAGCACTGGGGCTGTCACAAGACGTTTCTTCAGCTCTTGAAAACTGGTTTCACATTCCTCAGTCCAAACATACTTGGATTCCTTCTTCAATAACTCTGTCATGGGCTTGGCAATCTTTGAGAAATTCTCAATGAACCTCCGGTAATATCTGGCAAGTCCGAGGAAACTGCGGATCTCCTTGACTGAAGTGGGTGCTACCCATTCGGTGACTGCTGCGACCTTGGCAGGGTCCACTGCTATTCCTTCTCCTGAGATGACGTGTTCGAGAAATCAGACTTCCTTCAACCAAAACTCACATTTGCTGAACTTTGCATATAGCTTATGCTCTCGAAGTTTCTCCAGAACTAGACGCAGATGTTCCTTGTGTTCCTCTTCGTTCTTGGAGAATATCAGTATGTCATCGATGAACACCACGACAAACTTGTCCAAGTATTCCATAAATACCTTGTTCATCAGATTCATAAAATATGTCGGAGCATTAGTCAGTCCAAATGACATGACCGTGTACTCATACAAGCTGTACCGAGTGGTGAAGGCTGTCTTGGGTATATCCTGTTCACGAATCTTCAACTGATGATACCCGGATCGAAGATCGATCTTTGAGAATACGCGAGCTCCAACTAACTGATCAAACAGATCATTGATCATCGGCAAGGGGTACTTGTTCTTGATGGTCACATCGTTCAATGCACGATAATCGACAACCATTCTCAAGGACTTGTCCTTCTTTTCAACCAAGAGCACTGGGGCTCCCCAAGGTGAAGAACTTGGGCGAATATACCCTTTGTCTAATAACTCCTTAATTTGCTTCTTGATTTCTATCAAGTCATTTGCGGCCATCCGATAGGGTCTCTTGGATATCGGGGCTGTTTCGGGTAATAGCTCAATCAAGAACTGAGTCTCTTTATCCGATGGCATGCCCGACAATTCCTCCGGAAATACATCTGGGTACTCCTGTACAATCGGTACTTCCTCCTGGACAACTCCCGTGAGAGAGTTTACTCGCTTACTCCGTGTCGGGCGCTGAGACACGTACTTGATCCGCCTCTGCTCGGGGGTGGTGAGCAAATTAGACTTAAGTGCACAATCAATATTCCCTTCATACATGGCCAACCAATCCATGCCTAGGATTACATCCAATCCCTGGGACTCTAATACGATGAGGTCGGTGGGAAAATTATGGTTCCCGATGTTGAGACTCAAAGCATGGCATCCTATCCCGGCTGTCATCATGCCTCCTGGGGAACTGACCTTAATAGGCTGGCTGAGGGTTCTAGTTGGCAAACTATACTTTTCCACAACTACCCTTGATATGAAAGAATGTGTTGCACCAGAATCAAAAAGTACCAATACTGGACGTGAGTTTAGCAAAAACTTACCAACGACAGTATCGGGGTGATCATAGACCTCTTCAACATCAAGGTGGTTCACCTGAGCTCGAGAAAAAGGATTGGGCTTCTTTGCTGCAGAGTTGCCGTTGCCGTTGCCGTTGCCGTTGCCGTTTCCATTTCCCTGCTTGTTCTGGGGACAATCAGTGGCATAGTGTCCCTTCTTGTGACACTTGAAGCAAGTGATGTGAGTCAGATCCTTCTGAGCTGGAGCTGAATTCTGCTGAGTGCCAGTACCGCCATTCTTGAAGTTGCTGTTGTTGTGGTGATTCCCATTTCCTCCATGGTTGTGGCCTCCATGGTTGTGCACAGGGTGGTTATGCTGAACATGTCCACCAAACTTACCGGATCCAGTCCCGGTATTCCCTGAGTAGGGGGTGTAGCGAGGCTTCTGCTGAGTGCCGGAGTTGAACTTTCCAACCCCATATTTTCGCTTGCGGTTCTCCATCTGCTGATGTTTCCCCTCCAAGATGAGGGCCTTATCAACCAGCTCCTGGTAGTTGTTGAAGGTGGCTACCGTCAATTGGATGCTCAGCTCATCATTCAGTCCTTCCAAGAACTTCTCCTGCTTGGCCGCATCATCAGCCACATCTCCAGGTGCATAACGGGCAAGCATGCTGAAATCATCAACGTACTGGGCCACAATGCGATTCCCCTCGCGTAAGTTGCGAAACTCACGCTTCTTCAGACTCATTGCACCAGCTGAGACATGCGCGGTGTGGAAGGCTTGCTCGAATTGCTCCCAAGTGACTCCACCAATGGGATAAGTGGTGGTGTAGTTCTCCCACCAAGCAGCTGCAGGGCCTTCAAGTTGGTGCGCGGCAAAACGCACCTTCTGAGCTTCAGAACAACCAGCAGTGATAAGTTCATGCTCCATCTTGCGAATCCAATCATCTGCCACAATGGGCTCAATGCTGCTGGAGAAAGTTGGAGGGTTCAACCTCAGAAAACGGGTAAGGTTGTCTGCCTGGGGTGGGGGACGGTTGTTGTTGTTCTGGTTCTGGATGATCAGCTGCATCAGGGTGTTTTATTGCTGGATCAACTGGGTGAGTTCCGGCGGAAAGTTGGACTCAGGGGCGCGTCTTGGAGGCATCTGATGTTTGTAGAGGGGTGAGATTAGCATAGAACAATGGTCTAAGAGTAATTACACTACCCATATGAATGCAACACACAAATATCACACCACACATTTTATTCAATCATGACAAAGGTTCACACGGGAATACAAAATTCGATAATCCTAAACATCGGCCTAACACATAAAACGATAAAGTAAAATTGGTAGTCTAGTCTAAGTGTCCTCCTCAAAATAGCATAGTGTCGGGTCCTTCGGTGGAGCTTTCTTCATAGTCCTCGTCGTTGCTGATCACGGGGGCTACATCTCCTTCGGGATGAAGGTTCTCGCCCATGTCCAGTTCCTCCTCGAGGTTTACAACTCGAGTCTTCAGCTTCTTGATCCGCTCGAGAAAATCCTTCACTTCCAGCTCATGCTCATAGTGGGCTTCTCGGGCTGCATCTTCAAGTTCAAGCTCGCGGAGTGACAGTTGCTTGATCTTCCTGGCGTCCTTGATCGCGTGATACTCCAGAGTTCCGCTGTGCTTCTCCAAGGTCTGGGCATAAGACAAGAGAGCGTCATTGGTCTTGTTTGAGATGATGTCTCCGTCTTCATTTCTCCGGGATACAACGAATAGGTCTGGAGACATAGGGCAGCCTTTGTATTCATCCTTGATACGTCCGAGTGCACAATGAATCGCCATGTCCCTTCCGAGAATCCAGTTGGGTGCG
>NC_058522.1:203798985-203801485 GCF_904849725.1 Hordeum vulgare subsp. vulgare | reverse complement strand
CGGGCCTAGGACACGCACGCGGGTGGGGCGTTGCTGGGCCAGGCCCTAAGTAGTGCATGGGCTTCCTCAATAGGGGACAGTGTAGCTTTGGAGCCGTTGCGGGCGGCCCTTCCCCAATTTGCGCATCAAACCCGCGAGGTGGAGAAATGCGCACACAGTAGCCTCCCCACCTCCCGACGCGTTACTCCCACGCGTGAAGCATGCGCAATAAAGGTCACGCACGTGGCGTTTGTGGCCATAATGTCCGCAGTCGTGGCAGGGCCCGCCACCGCATGCATTGGTGCAGCAGGGCGGTTTCCTGTTCGCCTGTGATCATGGGTGACTGGCGAGAGGGGGGGCGGTTTCTTGAGTGAGGGGAGCTCGCCCCCCGCGCCTCGCCCTATAAATTATGGAGTTTGCGAGGGGGTTTTGCTCATCCATTAGCTCCTAGAACATCCACCACCCCTAGCTTGCATCTATAGAATTATTTCTAGCTCCAGGAGGCGCTCGCCCCTAACCATGGCTAGGGGACGAGGGAGGCCACCATCGACCGCCAGGGCGGCAAGGGGATCCCACTCGGATCATGCCACAGCTTCAGGGGGTGCAGCTGCGGAGGGCGGCACGAGCTTCCGTGGTGGCGGAGGGGCGAGGAGCCGCGGTCGCCGCGAAGGCCGTGGTCGGGGGAGGCGTAGTGCTAATCCAGCACCTCCGTCTTCTCCCGTGCTTGGCGGGCACTCGGACGGGATGGCAATGGAGTTCGTCGTGGAGCTGCACGGCGTCCCGGGGGGCCATTTGCATCTCCCTCGCCTTTTTGCTAGGGCGATGGAGGCCGCCAAGCCCCATGTCTTGTGGTTGCGGGCGTACGGTTGCTCCCACGGCGTTATGCAAGTGCGCGCGGAGTACACGATGTTGGGGAACGTTGCATGGGAAACAAAAATTTTCCTACCCACACGAAGACCTGTCATGGTGATGTTCATCTACGAGAGGACATTAGATCCACATACCCTTGCAGATCGCTAAGCGGAAGCGTATATAACGCGGTTGATGTAGTGGAACGTTTCCGCGATTCAAATCGCCACAGTCGTACTATCTCATCACGATCCGTCCCGCAAACTTCATCACGATCCGTCCCGCGAACTTCATCACGATCCGTTTCGCGAACTTCATCACGATCCTTCCCGATCTAGTGCCGAACGAACGGCACCTCCGCGTTCAGCACACGTACAGCTCGATTACGATCTCCACCTTCTTGATCTAGCAAGAGGGGGCGGAGAGGTAGAAGAGTTCTCCGGCAGCGTGATGGTGCGCCGGTAGTGGTGATGATCTACTCCAGCAGGGCTTCGCCTAAGCTCTGCAGAAATACGATCTAGAGGAAAAACTGCGTGGTATAGGGTTGAGCAGCACGTGGCAAAGTTGTGTCTCAAAAACCATCAATACCTCTAGTATATATACGAGGCAGGGAGGGGAGGAGGCAGCCTCAAACCCTCAAGGTTTGGCCGAAATTAGAGGTGGAGGAGTCCTACTTCAATCCTACTTGGAGTAGGATTCCACCTTCCCACTTGGAAACTCTTTCCACCTTGTGTTTTTCCTTCTCAAACCTTATGGGCCTTAGCGGGAACTTATTCCAGCCCACTAGGGGCTGGTTTATCTCTTCCCATAGCCCATCAGACCCCTTGGGGCATGACACCCCTCCTGATGGTCCCTGGCACCCTTCCAGGCACTCCCGTTACACTACCGATGAGCCCAAAACTTTTCCGGTGACCAAACAGGACTTCTTATATATCAATCTTTACCTACGGACCATTCCGGAGCTCCTCGTGACGTCCTGGATCTCATCTGGGACTCCGAATAAATTTCGGTTACCAACACCTATAACTCAACTATACCGAAACGTCACCGAACCTTAAGTGTGCAGACCCTGTGGGTTCGAGAACTATGTAGACATGACCCGAGACACTCCTCAGTCAATATCCAATAGCGGGACCTGGATACCCATATTGGATCATACATATTCTCCGAAGATCTTAACGGTTGAACCCTAGTGTCAAGGATTCATATAATCCCGTATGTCATTCCCTTTGTCCTTCGGTATGTTACTTGCCCGAGATTTGATCGTTGGTATCCGCATACCTATTTCAATCTCGTTACCGGCAAGTCTCTTTACTTGTTCTGTAATACAAGATCCCTTGACTTACACTTAGTCACATTGCTTGCAAGGCTTTTGTGTGATGTTGTATTAACGAGTGGGCCCCGAGATACCTCTCCATCATACTGAGTGACAAATCCCAGTCTTGATCCATACTAACCCAACGGACACCTTCGGAGATACCTATAGAGCACCTTTATAGTCACCCAGTTACGTTGTGACGTTTGATGCATACAAGGTATTTCTCCAGTGCCAGTGAGTTATATGATCTCATGGTCATAGGAACAAATACTTGACACAAACAATAGCAATAAAACGACACGATCAATATGCTACGTTCATAGTTTGGGTCTAATCCATCACATGATTCTCCTA
>NC_058522.1:203783985-203793985 GCF_904849725.1 Hordeum vulgare subsp. vulgare | reverse complement strand
GCTCCCTCCCTCGCCGGCGGCCATCTTCTTCCCGCCGGAGTAGCCACAGCCAGCACGGTAGCCTCCTCTGTCTCTGTTCCTTCTTTTGTTTCTTTTTTTCCCTTAGTAGCCGTTAGATCTTAGTTGGATGGTATAGATTAGAATCTAAAGTACCCTTTCGGTTTAGTTTAGAAAACCAATGGTTTTTAGTTTCACTTATCTTTTAACCAACGAATTTTGCTTAGCCTCGGCCGTTTTCCCAAAGCATTGCAACAAACGCTCGCTCGGCCTATAGCAACTTGCCACGTGTACCCCATTAGTTAGCTCGGTTAGTTTTATTTTTTCTGCCAGTTTGGAAAAACAGAAAAGTTTCTGTTTTGTTTTGGCCACAACTTTTGATCCCGAAGTCCAATGACATTGATTCTTTTTCCAGTAGCTCACAAATTTCCTGTAGTTTTTAGAAACATATAATTGTTCTATGTTTGAAATTTGCAAATATAAGTTAGATCAGATTTAGTTTAGACCTTGTTTTGCCTATTCCAGGAGTTTGAAAAATGATTTTGAGTTGATTATTTTTGCTACTGCTTCCTAGTGACAAAATCATACTCTGGTAGAAGTATCAAAATTGGTCAAGTATTTTTACTTGGGTTTTCAACAGAAACAAGTTTCTGCCATAGCGGCGCGTGATGAATTCTTTTACTTAGGCTTTCGCAAATCCTTACTCGTGATGTTATTTCTACTTGTTGCATGGTTGAAGTGCTTATGGTGTGCTTTGTGTTTGTATCGGTAGATCATCCGGAGTGCGAAGCGTGTTATTTAGAAGTGCTCAAGCAAGACAACTATCATCAAGGCAAGTCACTTTGATCATACTATCACCTATGTTTTATGCATCGTAGTTCTACCATCCTATGCCCAATTGCATGCTGCTTAGGTACTTCGAAATTGTAGTATAGATTGTAGTATCATGTGGTAGGCACACAACAACACCGATACTTGGCCCCGGGACGACAAATTTCATATTGCTATGCTTGAGTAGACGGGATTTCGGTTGAGTGCATAACACGAGTGATGCGAGGTTGATTAAATAATCAAGACCGGCTAAGACAAAATTTTCAAGACCTCGGACGCAATGCAACTCTGGGTGAAGGACGATTGATCGGCTCCCTGGAGAACCCAGTGGATGCCCGGGATGTTGGAGAGGGCATGTCATCCTGCGGAAAGCTTCACCCAGGCTCGAAGAGACGGACGGAGACATGAAGACTCAAGGCTTACCTGCACAGCCACAAGTCATTATGGGCTCTGGCTTGGTTGGACAACGCGGCAACTCTGGACAGGCGGTGCTAGCAGATGTAGACGAACGGTAGGAATGGATGGGCACCGACAGGGATTCAGAGGGACCCGTTGAAAGACCATGTTTTGATCATCCGGTCTTCAAACACCCTGAAGTGCGAGGTCAAACCCGGAGGCTATCAAATCTTGTGGGGAACGTGTGCAAAACTATGCAGAGTGCCCAACCTAATCGATTAGCCGTGTCCACGGTCATGGACAACTTGAGCCGAAGGCATTGAATTTCCCCTGAACTCTCAACACAACTTAATAATGATGTGGGTGTTAACAACTATTCGGGTATGAGAATTGGTTGGCGGAACCATCTCGTTAACAACAAACGATGTAGTAGTATTTTGCTTCCAACCCCTCTTGTTGTAGGATAAAACTGGCTTTATGCAAAACTTAGCCCCACTGGCCAAATATGCATGTAGAGATAGTTGATCATTATTTTACTCCTCTCTTTGATGACTTGCCGGCATATTCAATATGCTGACCTACACGGCTGCAACGTATCATGTTGCAGAGTACTTTTCCGACCAGGAGTGAGGCTACGATCTACGCTCAGCGACATGCCCTTGGAGTCGGATGGACTCGTCTACCTGATGCTTCCGCTTAGTCTTCGTTAGATATCTCATGAGTTGGCCTTCAGCCACTTTATTGTAATCCTTTATTGTAATAAAGTACTCTTTATGAGATTTTGATTAATAAAGCTGTGTGATTGAACTCTTGAGTATATACATTATGTACTGTGTGTGTACCAGCATGATCTTGGGATGGTACCGAAACACCAGAGGCTTGACTCGTCTTGAGTCGGGTCGCTACAGAAATGGTATTCAGAGCACACGCTGACCTTAGGACGTAACCTCTAGGAATGGAAAAGCCTTAGGAAGAAAACTATTTTCTCTTATGTCTATAAATCTTCTATTTCCTCTTCTGATCATTTCTGACTTCTCTTCGATTTTCCAATGATTAGATGGCCACCTTCATCCCTGTTAAGTTCACCGAGTTTTGCCAGCCCGACACCACTATGCCGTTCGGAAAGGAGCTGGTGCAGATCACCAAGGACTTGAGTATTGCTCTGCCGACTATCACAGGGAAGCCAACTTCGTCTTACCCGGAGGATTCACGCTACTGGATCGAGGTGCATATTCCCGGAAGGACATTCCAGCCGCGCACTGAGCCGATGGATTTCAAGTTCATCGCACCCAACTGGATTCTTGGAAGGGACATGGCGATGCATTGTGCCCTCGGAGGTATCAAGGAAGAATACAAAGGCTGCCCTATTTCTCCAGACATATTCACCGTATCCCGGAGAAACAAAGACGGAGAAATCATCTCAAGCAAGACCAAGGACGCTCTCTTGTCTTATGCCCAGACCTTGGAGAAGTACAGCGGGACTCTGGAGCATCATGTGATCAAGGACGCCAGGAAGATCAAGCAACTGTCACTCCGCGAGCTTGAACTAGAAGAAGCAGCCCGGGAAGCCCACTATGAACATGAACTGGAGGCGAAGGACTTTCTGGAGCGAATCGAGAAGCTGAAGACTCGAGTTCATACCTGGAGGAGGAACTGGACATGGGCGAGAACCTTCATCCCGAAGGAGACGTAGCCCCCTTTATCAGCAACGACGAGGACTATGAAGAAAGCTCCACCGAAGGACCCACCACCATGCTTTTCTGAGGAGGACACTTAGACTAGACCACCAAATTTACTTTATCGTTATACGTTTTAGGCCGATGTTTAGGATTATCGAATTTTGTATCCCCGTGTGAACCTTTGTGATGATATTGAATAAAAATGTGTGGTGTGATACTTGTGTGTTGCATTCATATGGGTAGTGTAGTTTCTCTTAGACCATTGTTCTATGCTAATCTCACCCCTCTACAAACATCAGATGCCTCCGAGACGCGCCCCTGAGTCCAACTTTCCGCCGGAACTCACCCAGTTGATCCAACTTTCTCCAGCAGCATTGAGCCCATTGTGGCAGATGATTGGCTCCACAAGATGGAGCGTGAACTTATCACTGCTGGTTGTTCTGAAGCTGAGAAGGTGCGCTTTGCCGCGCATCAACTTGAAGGCCCTGCAGCTGCTTGGTGGGAGAACTACACCACCACTTATCCCATTGCTGGAGTCACTTGGGAGCAATTCAAGCAAGCCTTCCACACCGCACATGTCTCAGCTGGTGCAATGAGTCTGAAGAAGTGTGAGTTTCGCAACTTACGCCAGGGGAATCGCTCTGTGGCCCAGTACGTCGATGAATTCAGCATGCTCGCCCGTTATGCACCTGGAGATGTGGCCGATGATGCGGCCAAGCAGGAAAAGTTCTTGGAAGGACTGAAAGATGAGCTGAGCATTCAGTTGACTGTAGCCACCTTCAACAACTACCAGGAGCTGGTTGATAAGGCCCTCATCTTGGAGGGGAAACACCAGCAGATGGAGAACCGCAAGCGAAAGTATGGGGTTGGAAAGTTCAACTCCGGCACTCAGCAGAAGCCTCGCTACACCCCTTATCCAGGGAATACCGGGACTGGATCCGGTAAGTTTGGAGGACATGTTCAGCATCACCACCCAGTGCACAACCATGGAGGAAATGGAAACCACCACAACAACAGCAACTTCAAGAATGGCGGTACTGGCACTCAGCAGCATTCAGCTCCATCTCAGAAGGATCTGACTCACATCACTTGCTTCAAGTGTCAGAAGACGGGACACTATGCCACTGATTGTCCCCAGAACAGGCAGGGAAATGGAAACGACAATGGCAACTCTGCAGCAAAGAAGCCCAATCCTTTTTCTCGAGCTCAGGTGAACCACCTTGATGTTGAAGAGGTCTATGATCACCCCGATACTGTGGTTGGTAAGTTTTTGCTAAACTCACGTCCAGTATTGGTACTTTTTGATTCTGGTGCAACACATTCTTTCATATCAAGGGTAGTTGTGGAAAAGTATAGTTTGCCAACTAGAACCCTCAGCCAGCCTATTAAGGTCAGTTCCCCAGGAGGCATGATGACAGCCGGGATAGGATGCCATGCTTTGAGTCTCAATATCGGGAACCATACTTTTCCCACCGACTTCATCGTATTAGAGTCCCAGGGATTGGATGTAATCCTAGGCATGGATTGGTTGCCAAGTATGAAGGGAATATTGATTGTGCCCTTAAGTCTAATTTGCTCACCACCCCCGAGCAGAGGCGGATCAAGTACGTGTCTCAGCGCCCGACACGGAGTAAGCGAGTAAACTCTCTCACGGGAGTTGTCCAGGAGGAAGTACCGATTATACAGGAGTACCCAGATGTATTTCCGGAGGAATTGCTGGGCATGCCACCGGATAAAGAGACTGAGTTCTTGATTGAGCTGTTACCCGGAACAGCCCCGATATCCAAGAGACCCTATCGGATGCCCGCAAATGACTTGATAGAAATCAAGAAGAAAATTAAGGAGTTATTAGACAAAGGGTATATTCGCCCAAGTTCTTCACCTTGGGGAGCCCAGTGCTCTTGGTTGAAAAGAAGGACAAGTCCTTGAGAATGGTTGTCGATTATCGTGCATTGAACGATGTGACCATCAAGAACAAGTACCCCTTGCCGATGATCAATGATCTGTTTGATCAGTTAGTTGGAGCTCGCGTATTCTCAAAGATCGATCTTCGATCCGGGTATCATCAGTTGAAGATTCGTGAACCGGATATACCCAAAACAGCCTTCACCACTCGGTACAGCTTGTATGAGTACACGGTCATGTCATTTGGACTGACTAATGCTCCGACATATTTTATGAATCTGATGAACAAGATATTTATGGAATACTTGGACAAGTTTGTCGTGGTGTTCATTGATGACATACTGATATTCTCCAAGAACGAAGAGGAACACAAGGAACATCTCCGTCTAGTTCTGGAGAAACTTCGAGAGCATAAGCTATATGCAAAGTTTAGCAAATGTGAGTTTTGGTTGAAGGAAGTCGGATTTCTCGAACACGTCATCTCAGGAGAAGGAATAGCAGTGGACCCTGCCAAGGTCGCAGCAGTCACCGAATGGGTAGCACCCACTTCAGTCAAGGAGATCCGCAGTTTCCTCGGACTTATCGGATATTACCGGAGGTTCATTGAGAATTTCTCAAAGATTGCCAAGCCCATGACAGAGGTGTTGAAGAAGGAATGCAAGTATATTTGGACTGAGGAATGTGAAACCTGTTTTCAAGAGCTGAAGAAACGTCTTGTTACAGCCCCAGTGCTGATATTACCGAACATTCGGAAGGATTCCCAGGTTTACTGTGACGCTTCTCGTCAAGGACTTGGAGGATTGCTCATGCAAGAAGGCAAAGTTGTAGCCTATGCATCCAGACAGCTCAGACCTCATGAGTTGAATTATGCCACACATGACTTGGAACTAGCAGCCGTAGTGCACGCTCTCAAGACCTGGAGACATTTCCTCATCAGAAATAGTTGTGATGTTTACACTGATCACAAGAGCCTGAAATATATCTTCACGCAGAAGGAGTTGAACCTCAGACAGAGGCGATGGCTAGAGTTGATCAAGGACTAGGACATGAGATTGCATTATCACCCAGGCAAGGCAAATGTTGTAGCCGATGCGTTGAGCCGCAAGAGTTATGTGAACACACTCACAGCGGGAGGATTACCCCAGGAGTTAGTCGATGACCTCCGAGAGCTCAAATTGGAAATAATTCCAAGAGGATTTGTTGCCACTCTTGAAATTCAGTCCACCTTGACAGAAAAGATCCGCGAAGCACAGAAATCAGACAAGGAGATAGCTGAGATTAAGCAGAAAATGGAAGACGGGAAGGCTAAAGGTTTTCGTGAGGATGAAGACGGAACTTTATGGTTTGAGGATCGCATCTATGTGCCCAATGATCCCGAACTCAGGAAGTTGATACTTCAGGAGGCCCATGATTCCCCATACTCGATACACCCCGGCAACACTAAGATGTATCTGGATCTGAAAGAAAGTTTCTGGTGGACAGGATTGAAGAAAGACATTGCGGAGTTCGTAGCGATATGCGATGTTTGTCAGCAAGTAAAAGCCGAGCATCAGAAGCCAGCAGGTTTGCTCCAACCTCTGCCGATACCCGAATGGAAATGGGAAAATCTTGGTATGGACTTCATCACAGGATTACCTCGGACCCGTTCTGGCTATGATTCTATTTGGGTTGTCGTCGATCGTTTGACCAAGGTAGCTCACTTCATTTCGGTGAAGACTACTTACACAAGTGCCAAGCTGGCCAAGATATATATGACGAGGATCGTATGTCTGCACGGAGTACCGAAGAGCATTGTGTCAGATAGAGGGACTCAGTTCACATCAAAATTTTATCACCAACTACATGAAACCTTGGGAACGAGATTGGAGTTCAGTACAACTTTTCACCCGCAGACAGATGGACAGACCGAGAGAGTCAATCAAATTCTGGAGGACATGTTGAGAGCTTGCGCACTAGACTATGGGTCTAGTTGGGATGACAATTTACCGTATGCCGAGTTCTCATACAACAACAGCTACCAGACCAGTCTGAAGATGGCCCCTTTCGAAGCTCTATACGGAAGGAGCTGTAGAACATCGTTGATGTGGGATGGAGTTGGAGACCGACAACTTTTTGGTCCCGACCTTATCAGAGATTCTGAAGAGAAGGTCAAGCTAATTTGTCACCGACTCAAGATAGCTCAGTCCAGGCAGAAGAGTTATGCCGACAGCAAACGCAAGGAAGTAATGTATGAAGTGGGAGACCGAGCATATCTTCGGGTGTCTCCACTTCGAGGAATCAAGAGATTCGGTGTGAAAGGAAAATTAGCACCTCGTTTCATTGGCCCCTACAAAATTCTTGAGCGTAGAGGCGAAGTTGCGTACAAACTGGAACTGACGGAAGGATTGTCCGGAGTTCGTGATGTCTTCCATGTTTCCCAGTTGAAGAAATGCCACGCTGAGATGGCCGATGTTCCGTTGAGAGATACAGTGCCCCTAGAGGCCATACAGCTTGACAGTGATCTGACGTATGAGGAGAAACCCGTCAGGATTCTCGAGACTGCCAACAGAGTTACCCACAGCAAGATCATCAAGTTCTTCAAGGTGTTGTGGAGCCACCACACCAAGGAAGAAGCCACCTGGGAACGAGAAGAGGATCTTCGTCGAGACCACCCGCACCTATTTTCTAGCCAACCCGAATCTCGAGGGCAAGATTCATCTTAAGGTGGGTAGGTTTGTAACATCCCAATTTTCCTAATTGGGAATGTTTTACATTGTAGCTAAGCATCTATGCATATTGCTTGAAATAAATTTAGCACGTGAAATTCTTTTGTCTTTTGTTTTGGATTTCCATTTTTCCTCGCGCGAGAAAAAGCCCGGAGAAATACTCTCTTGCACGCAAGAGAGAGAGCGGAGGAAAATGACCCTCCATAGTGCGGGAAAATTTCTGAAATATTTGAGCCAATAAAACCCAAAGAATATTTGCAAAAATAATTGCAAAAAGAAATGAAGCAAATTAGGGAATTTCTGAAAAAAAAACATTTTTTTAAAGTTTTTATTTTTGCTTTGGAAAAATGTTATTCGGGTAGAGGATATTTTTCTGATTTTTTTGGTATATAATAACCTATATTAATATTTTTATTTACTTTCCTTTTATTAGGTTTTATTATTCTGATTCGGAAAAAGTTATAAATAGGAAAGTTCAGTTTTGTTTTTTTCTTTTGGTAGCCGCCGCCCTGGGCGTTTATTAGGCTGGGCCGAAATACCACTGCCCAGGGACGAATCCCTTTGATCCCGGTCGACCGACCCCTCCTTCCCTCCTCCTTGTCTCTGCCGAGTGGACCCCACCGCCCGAGCCTCTCCCTCCCGCGGCCAGTCTTCTTCTTCCTCCTACCATACCCGTGCCCGAGACCGAGCCCCTCCGAGTACCGGGGATCTCCCTGATTCCCTCTCTCGTCCTTCCTTTTCCACCCCCCTCCTAGCCTATATAAACCCCGCCCCCGAGCCACCCCCGTTGCCACCCTTTTCCCGTCGAGCCGCCGCCCCTAGCCCTGCCACCGCTCCGGAGCAGCCCGAGCTGCTGCCACCCTTCGTCCCTTCGGGAGCAGCCCCCCCCCCCCCCCCCCCCCGAGCCCCTCTCCGCCCCCGAGCCCCACCGCGCGGAGGAGGAGCACCAGCGCCGCCGCCCCGACACCTCCACCGCCCCCGGAGCTCCCTCCCTCGCCGGCGGCCATCTTCTTTCCGTCGGAGTAGCCATAGCCAGCACGGTAGCCTCCTCTGTCTCTGTTCCTTCGTTTGTTTTTTTTCCCTTAGTAGCCGTTAGATCTTAGTTGGATGGTATAGATTAGAATCTAAAGTACCCTTTCGGTTTAGTTTAGAAAACCAACGGTTTTTAGTTTCACTTATCTTTTAACCAACGAATTTTTCTTAGCCTCGGCCGTTTGCCCAAACTATTGCAACAAACGCTCCCTCGGCCTATAGCAACTTGCCACGTGTACCCCATTAGTTAGCTAGGTTAGTTTTATTTTTTCTGCCTGTTTGCAAAAACAGATAAGTTTCTGTTTTGTTTTGGCCACAACGTTTGATCCCGAAGTCCAATGACATTGATTCTTTTTCCAGTAGCTCACAAATTTCCTGTAGTTCTTAAAAACATATAATTTGTCTATGTTTGAAAGTTTCAAATATAAGTTAGATCAGATTTAGTTTAAACATTGTTTTGCCTATTCCAGGAGTTTGAAAAATGATTTTGAGTTGATTCCTAGTGATAAAATCTTACTGTGGTAGAAGTTTCAAAATTTGTAAAGTATTTTTACTGGGGTTTTCAACAGAAACAAGTTTCTGCCATACCGGCGCGTGATGAATTCTTTTACTTAGGCTTTCGCAAATCCTTACTCATGATGTTATTTCTACTTGTTGCATGGTTGAAGTGCTTATGGTGTGATTTGTGTTTGTATCGGTAGATCATCCGGAGTGCGAAGCGTGTTACTTAGAAGCGCTCGAGCAAGACAACTATCATCAAGGCAAGTCACTTTGATCATACTATCACCTATGTTTTATGCATCGTAGTTCTACCATCCTATGCCCAATTGTATGCTGCTTAGTTACTTGGAAATTGTAGTATAGATTGTAGTATCATGTGGTAGGCACACAACAACCCCGATACTTGGCCCCGGGACGACAAATTTCATATTGCTATGCTTGAGTAGACGGGATTTCGGTTGAGTGCATAACACGAGTGATGCGAGGTTGATTAAATAATCAAGACCGGCTAAGACAAGATTTTCAAGTCCTCGGACGCAATGCAACTCTGGGTCAAGGACGGTTGATCGGCTCCCTGGAGAAACCAGTGGATGCCCGGGATGCTGGAGAGGCCATGTCATCCTGCGGAAAGCTTCACCCAGTCTCGAAGAGACGGACGGAGCCTTCAAGGCTCAAGGCTTACCTGCACAGCCACAAGTCATTATGGGCTCTGGCTTGGTTGGACAACGGGGCGACTGTGGACAAGCGGTGCTAGCAGATGTAGACGAACGGTAGGAATGGACGGGCATCGACAGGGATTCAGAGGGACCCGTTGAAAGACCATCTTTTGATCATCTGGTCTTCAAACACCCTGAAGGCGATCAAATCTTGTGGGGAACGTGTGCAAAACTCTGCAGAGTGCCCAACCTAATCGATTAGCCGTGTCCACGGTCATGGACAACTTGAGCCGAAGGC
>NC_058522.1:203753985-203763985 GCF_904849725.1 Hordeum vulgare subsp. vulgare | reverse complement strand
GTCGTCGTCGTCGTTATCGTTGTCGACCTCATCATCGTTGTCGTCGTTGTCATCGCTGTCATTGTTGTTGTTGTTGATGATGATGTTCTTATTCTTCGTTGTGGTCGTAGTCGTCGTCATCGTTATTGTTCTTGTTGTTGTTGTTGTGTTGTTGTTGTTGTTGTTGTTGTTGTTGTTGTTGTTGTTGTTGTTGTTGTTGTTGTTGTTGTTGTTGTTGTTGTTGTTGTTGTTGTTGTCGTTGTTCTTGTTCTTGTTGTCGACGACTTCATCGTCGTCGTCATCATGGTTGTTGTTGTTCTTGCTGTTGTAGTAGTTGTTGTTGTTATTGTTATTGTTGTTTGTGTTGTTCTTCTTGTTGTTGTTGTCGTCGTCATCGTCGTCTTCATTGTTGTTGTTGTTGTTGTTGTTGTTGTTGTTGTTGTTGTTGTCGTTCTCGTCGTCGTCGTTGTTGTTGTGGTGGTTGTTGTTGTCGACGTTGTCGTTGTTGTTATTGTTGTTGTTGTCGTTGTCGTAGTTGTCGTTGTTCTTGTTGTTGTCGTCATTGTCTTTGCTAACATCGTTGTCGTCGTTATCGTCATCGTTGTTGTTGTTGTTCTGGTGGTGGTGGTGGTGGTTGTTGTTGTTGTTGTTGTTGTTGTTGTTGTTGTGTTTGTTGTTATTGTTCTTGTTGTTGTTGTTGTTGTTTTTGTTGTTGTTATTCTTGTTGATGTGGTTGTTGTTATTGTTGTTGTCATCGTCGTTGTCGTCATCGTCTTCGTTGTTTTTGTTGTTGTCGTTGATATCGTTGTTGACGCTGTTGTCGCTGTTGTTCTTGTTGTTGTTATTGTCATTGTTTTCCTTGTTCTCATCATTCTCGTTGTCGTCATCGTTATCCTTGTTATCGTCATTGTCGTTGTTGTCATTGTTGTCTTTGTCATCGTCGTTGTTGTTGTCTTTTTTGTTGTTGCCATCGTCATTGTCATCGCCCTCATCGTTGTCTTCGATGTTGTTGTTGTCGTTGTTGAGATTGCTGTTGTTTTCTCATTATTGTTGTTGTTCTTCTTCCTAGTGTTGTTTATGTTGTTGTTGTTGTTGTTGTTGTTGTTGTTGTTGCTGCTATTTGTTGGGGCATAGTTTATGCCTAAGTAATTTGGGTGATTGATGACAGTACCGCAAAGGACTAACCGTGTGTGTTAAGATTTCAGATAACACACGTCAACGGCACAAGACGACTCGCCTCCTCGTTGGTGGAACAGAAGCACGGGCGTTCTCTACGATTCTCTTTATTTGAGTCATAGGAAAGCTGTACTATTAAGAGGGGAACCGTAGTGGAAAGGTTTGGGTGGAATCAATCTTTGCACGCGCACACTTCACATATTTTCCCCTTGTCGGCAACTTTGGACTGGCTCCCGCCTTTGTGTTTCCTTCATCTTTGCAAAAGGTCCCCCAGCGGTAGTACCGCTGCGCCTAGCGGTAGTACCGCTGCAGTGCGAGCGGTAGTACCGCTGCAGCCAGCGGTAGTACCGCCCCTGGTCAGCGGTAGTACCGCTCCAGGAGCTTTGTACCGCCTGCCTAGCGGTTGTGCGTGGACGGACCTTTTTGCGAAGACTTTCTTGGCGGTGGTAGTGCTTGTACTACGAGGGGCCCAGCGGTAGTACCACTGCAGCCAGCGATAGTACCGCTGGAGTGCGAGCAGTAGTACCGCTGCACCTAGCGGTAGTACCGCTAGACACGGGCTGTGAGTGGGAAAACGGTTGGATTTTTCCCCCACTATATAAAGGGTTCTTCTAGCTGTGGAACCTTCTCTCTTATTCTCCAAAGCTCCATTGTTGCTCCATAAGCTCAAAAGTGCACGATCTCTCTCCCTAGCCAATCAAACTTGTTGATTCTTTAGGGATTGGTTGAGAAGGCCTAGATCCACACTTCCACCAAGAGAAAAGTTGATTCCCCTACCAATCCCTTGCGGATCTTGTTACCCTTGGGTGTTTGAGCATCCTAGACGGTTGAGGTCACCTCGAAGCCAAATTCCATTGTGGTGAAGCTTCGTGGTCTTGTTGGGAGCCTCCAAGCTTTGTGTGGAGTTTACCCCAACCTTGTTTGTAAAGGTTCGGTCGCCGCCTTCAAGGGCACCTATAGTGGAATCACGGTACCTTGCATCGTGCGAGGGCGTGAGGAGAATACGGTGGCCTTAGTGGCTTATTGGGGAGCATTGTGCCTCCACACCGCTCCAGCGGAGACGTACTTCCTGTCAAAGGGAAGGAACTTCGATAACACATCCTCGTCTCCATCGGTTCCACTTGTGGTTATCTCTAACCTTACTTTGTGTATGCTTACGTTGTTGTCTATATCGTCCTTGTCTTAGTAGCTCTCGTTGTTAGCTTCATTAGGGCTCACCTCATTGTCGTAATATTTGTGAACCCATATGTAGTTTACCCTAACTTTCTAAGTTTAATTAAAAAGTGGTCGTTGTCTATTCACCCCCCCTCTAGTCAACCATATCGATCATTTCAATTGGTATCAGAGCCACGTCTCTTTATTAAGGGTTTAACCACCCGAAGGTTATGGAAGACGAAGAGGGAATTAACCATGGGCAACCCGATGCCATGGACTTGACTTCGGTCACAAGGGACGACTTGAATACGGCTATGGCCGCCCTCAAGACGTCCTTGACAAACGAAGTCAAGATCATGCTTGTTGAGTCACTTGCCTACAATTTACTTTCGGTTCGTCAACTTGCAATTATGGGTTTTTCCACATTCTTTAATCTTGATACTGTGGTCCTCCTGAGGAGCAGGACTCTTAAAGTAGCCTATGTTGGATATGTCGAAAATGGTATTTATGTGGTGAACTTCTCAAAGCGACCCACTAAGATCGCGACATGTTTAATGGCTAAAGTTGATGTGGGCTCGCTTTGGCATCGCCGTTTAGCTCATGTCAATATGAGATCTTTGCAAAGCCTTCTGACAGGGGACCATATTCGTGGACTAACAAATGTGAGCTTTGCTAAAGATCGTGTTTGCAGTGCCTGCATTGAAGGAAAGATTCATGAAACTGCTCATCGTCCAACGACTCTTATCTACACTAAGAGGCCACTGGAGCTTCTCCATATGGATCTGTTTGGCCCTCCATCATTTGATAGTCTTGGAGGTAGAAAGTATTGCTTGGTGATTGTTGACGACTACTCAAGATATACCTGGGTATATTTCTTTAAAAAGAAGAGTGAAACTCAACAAACTGTCATCAACTTTGCTAATGAAGCGCAACATCAACATGAAGCAAAGATCTTGATGATTAGAAGTGACAACGGCACCGAGTTCAAGAACTACAACTTGGATGAGTTATTAGGTGATGAGGGATTAAACACCAATATTCTGCACCATATACCCCTCAACAAAACGACATGGCAGAAAGGAAGAACCGGACCTTGATAGACGCTGCAAGGACAATGATGGCAGAATTCAAATCTCCATATAACTTCTGGGCAGAGGCCATAAACACAGCATGTCATGCATCCAATCGGCTCTATATTCGCAAAGGATTGAACAAGACTCCGTATGAGATTCTAACTCGAAACAAACCCAATCTCAAGTACTTCCGGGTATTCGGTTGTAAGTGTTTCATTCTCAAGAAAGGTGCACGTTTAGCTAAATTTGATTCTAGAGCACATGAGGGCATCTTTGTTGGTTATGCTACAAATTCTCATGCTTACCGTGTCCTCAACAAGTCCACCGCACTCATTGAGGAGACGTGTAACGTGGAGTTTGATGAAAATAATGGCTCCCAAATGGAGCAAAGTGGCCTTTGTGATGTAGGTGATGAAATTCCTCCCCAAGCCATAAGAAGAATGGGGATTGGTCAAATACTCCCCATTGAGGAACCCCTTGTGGCCGAAGGAGAAGGACAATGCTCTACTCAAGTGGAGCCATCACCTCCACAAGCCCCACATGCTTCCGATGAAAGAGAGAAGACTCTCAACAAAATGAACAAGCTCAAGGTCAAGATAAATTGCCCAACAATGATGATGTGTCTCAGGATATTCAAGCACTCTCCCAAGACTCCGTACCTGCTCATGCTCAAGATCAAGTGCAACCACGAGATCCAGACCAAGTAGAAGCACAAGATCAAGATCAAGAGCAACCACAAATACAAGAACGAACTAGTGAACCTGCTCAAGTCGAAGGACAAGATGATCAGGATAATGTCTCACAATTCCCTTCTGCAGCACCGACAGCCGGCTCAAGACGCAAGGGCAAGCAAAGTAAACAAGTCAATGCTCCCTCGTTATCTAATGAAGAACTCTTGGAGCATCGAGCAGCCAAGATTGCGAACAAGCTGAGAGTCAAGTCACATCTTATGAAGAATGTACTTGGCAGTTTGAAAAGGGGAGTATCCACCCGTCAATCGAATTTTAATTATTGTGAGCATCACGCGTTTGTTTCGTATTGTGAACCTCAACAGGTACAGGAAGCGCTCGATGATGAGGATTGGCTTATGGCCATGCATGAACAACTTAACAACTTCGAGCGCAACCTAGTCTGGGACTTAGTGCCTAGGCCAACGGAGGAACATAATTTCATCGGGACCAAATGGATATTCAAGAACAAGCAAGATGCCAATGGGATTGTGATTCGAAACAAGGCAAGATTGGTGGCTCAAGGCTACTCCCAAGTCGAGGGTATCGACTACAGTGAAACCTTTGCCCCTGTTGCTCGTCTAGAATCTATTCGCATGTTGCTTGCATTTGCTTCTCATCATAACTTCAAATTACAACAAATGGATGTGAAAAGTGCCTTTCTTAATGGTTCTTTAAATGAGTTGGTCTATGTCAAACAACCCCCGGGATTCGAACATCCCAAGCTCCCCAATCATGTGTACAAACTTAATAAGGCACTCTATGGCCTTAAACAAGCCCCACGTGCGTGGTATGAGTATCTTACTGAGTTGTTACAAGATCGTGGGTTTGAAATTGGGAAGATCGAGGGTTAAAGGGGATCTGTTCATATGCCAACTATATGTTGATGATATTATCTTTGGCTCTCCTAACATTTCCTTCAATGAAGAATTTGCTGCACTAACGACTGAGAAGTTTGAGATGTCCATGATGGGAGAGTTGAAGTTCTTCCTCGGGTTCGAGATTAAACAAGGTCTAGAAGGGACATTCATCAAATAAGCCAAGTACACTCAAGACATGCTCAAACGGTTCGAGCTCGAAGATGTCAAACCGGTAAAGTTCCCCATGCCAACAAGATGCAAGCTTGACAGTGATCCCAATGGTAAAGCAGTGGATCAAAAGGTATCCCTCCATGATTGGATCCCTCCTTTACCTTTGTGCATCTAGACCGGATATTATGTTGAGTGTAGGGATATGCGCACGGTTTCAATCCGCACCAAAAGAAAGTCATTACATGGATGTTAAGCGAATCTTTCGATATTTGGCTCGTACCCCAAACTTTGGCCTTTGGTATCCCAAAGGAGCAAACTTCAATCTAGTTGGCTATTCTGACTCAGATTCGGCAGGAGATTATGTGGAGAGGAAGTCAACTTCTGGAGGATGCCAATTCCTTGGTCGCTCATTGGTAACTGGGTCGTCAAAGAAGCAGAATTGCGTCTCTTTATCATCCACCGAAGCTGAGTATGTGGCAGCTGCAAGTTGTTGTGCACAATTGCTATGGACGAGGCAAACTTTAAAGGATTATGGTGTCACTTATGACAAAGTGCCTCTTCTATGTGACAATCAAAGTGCTATCAAGATTTCCCTCAACCCAGTGCAACATAGCAAAACCAAACATATTGATATTCGTCATCACTTCATTCGTGAACATATCAAGCTAGGTGATATTGAGGTTCACTTCATCCACACTGAAGAGCAATTTGCAGATATTTTCACTAAGCCTCTAGATGAAGCAAAATTCCGGGAGTTAAGGCATGAGCTAAATATCATTGATTCAAGTAATGTGGATTGAAACTAGGCATGTTGCACCTCACTATGCATTCTATCTTGATCTAGATGTAGGCATGGACATAGGGGGAGTGTTGTTCTCTCAATGAACTTTTCCTCCCCCCATTATGCATAAATCGATCTAGTCTTTCACTTTAGCCATTGTCAAATTGCACTTGTGCTTCAAAGACGAGCATTGGTCATGAACCCAAGGATAATTCTTCGCGGTGTCATACCTTTGTCTCAAACATAGGTGGCCTCGGCCACCGTCCCCCACCCTTCTCTCATATAGAAAAAAGGATATAAAATGACAAGTCAGTATATATTTCTGGTGCTATCTTCCTTTTCCAGTTACTTTTCATTTTCCCACGTTCTTCTCTTATCCTAGGTCCCGTTGTAATATTTGCAGCGGTACTACCGCCACGGGTAGCGGTACTACCGCCAGGGGTCGCGGTACTACCGCCAGGACACCAGCGGTACTACCGCCACGGGTCGCGGTACTACCGCCAGGACCCCAGCGGTACTACCGCCACGGGTCGCGGTACTACCGCCAGGATCCCAATCTAGCACGACCTAACTACGAAATTTTTAGGGCTGTCTCAAGGTGAGCGGCACTACCGCCAGGGGGAGTGGTACTACCGCCAGGACCACAGCGGTACTACCGCCAGGTAGCGGTACTACCACCAGGTCCACAGCGGTACTACCGCTGGGCCGTACCCCTTGGGCTATATAAAGGAGGGGGAGCCCGTTTTCCCTGGCTCTTTCTTCTTCCTCGCGGCTCCTCCCTCCCCAACCCCGAAATCCCCCTATTTTGATCTCTATTCGTGGAGCTCCTTCTCTCCGTTGGATTGGAGGGTTTGCTCCACTTCTCCTTCCTCCTCCAAGGGCCATGAATCCCGGTAAATCTCCTCCCCTTCTTCTCTTGGTTGATGTTCTTGTTCTAGGGTTAGGAGTTTGGTGGTTTGGATCCATGTCTTTGATATTGTGCCTTGTTCTTGGATGGCATGAGATATTTGAGGGGAGTGTAGGTCCTATGAACCTTTGCTGTTTATTTTGCCATGCCCTAGGATTTACATGTTTTAGATCAAGCACTCAAACTATGTTTGGATTAGATCTAAAACTTGCTCTCTCTTGCCTAGGCATGTGCTTATTTAGGTAGTACTTGTGATCCTCATGTGAGTAGGGCTGTGATGGAGTTCTTAGTGTTCATACACAGCCCATGCCCCTCGTAAAATTCGTGTAGCCATATCTATGGGGTCTATTTTATCTGTCAGATCGGAAAATCAAACCCCAGCGGTACTACCGCTAGGACCCCCAGCGGTACTACCGACAGGACCCCCAGCGGTCCTACCGCTAGGGGTAGCGGTACTACCACTAGGACCCCAGCGGTACTACCGCCAGGGGTAGCGGTACTACCGCCAGGAGGATTCACTATATATTCTTGTCATATGCTTGGCAATGAGTGTTTACTTTTCTGCCTTTTCTAGTTCATTGCCTTGACTCTTTTTGTCGCTCCTTTTCGGTGTGTGTTTTTGTGTCACAGGTGGTGCTCGCCGCTCGAACCCCTCACGGGACACGCAATCAAAGCATTATCGCAACCTAGAGGCTCCAAAGGGCTCCGCCACTTCAGGTCTGCAACCCAAAAAGCAGGCCTTCAAGAAGACCGCTCACAAGGACAAGGGGATCAATGTCCGCACAATGCCCCCTAAGGACTTTCTGCGGTTCCGCACTCAAAACCATTACCTCCAATAGCGGGCTGTGATCAAGAATGTTGAGCATGTTTGGGCAAGGGATCATTGCAGGATCTACCATGATATTGTCGTGAATTTCAAGAAGAACTTTGTCCCCGTTCAGTGGATTGACCTGGCTCACCTTCAGCGGAACTTGGACTACTTTGGTGATGCTCTCTCTCTGATTGACAAACTGGGCATCAAGGACATCATCACTTTCAAGACAGACTTTGACCCCAATGTAGTTGCCCTGTTCTATGTCACGGTTCACTTCTCTCCTGATGACGAGCGCTCCATGGTGTGGATGACTGGGACTCAGAAGATGACCGGTACCTGGCGTGAATTCATGTCATTCCTCAAAGTTGAGTTCCAGGGTGCTGACACTCCACTTGGGTCGCGTCCTCATGCTAGAGCTTCCACTGATAGGGCCCCCGCCAAGGACAGATTGCAGCTACTCTATGTGAAGAAGGGAGTGCTCCCCAGGCATCTGGACATTATGCATTGGATATTCCGCAACACCCTTTTTCCTCGCATTGGCAACTTCGACGAGGTACATGGCTCTTTGGCTGAGATGCTACTGCTCTGTGAGGAGGCTATGACTAAGGAGTCTGCCCCACTTGATATTTCTGATATTATGTTCGCTGAGCTCTGGAACTGCATCATGATGCGCAATGTTCCCATCTACGGGCCCTATCTGTTTGCTTATATCCGTCAGAACTGGCAGGACACCTATACGCAGGAGGAGTTATACGTTCAGGCTGACTACATTGTGCACGATCCTGTCAAGCTTCGCGTCAAGGATAAATGGGCCAACCCATCGACTTCCTCTCAGCACATGGATACTGACACAGAGACTGCTGCTGACAGAGGAACCGCCTCTCAGTCCCGCTCTTCTACCATGCCATCTTGGGCATCAAACTGCAGGATAAGATGAAGACTCTCTTCTGTATGCAGGCTAAGGGCCAGTACCAGACGCACGTGGCTCAGAAGGAGAGCCGCCAGAGGCACAAGCGTGTCCTAAGGACTCTTGATGTTGACATCTCCAGCGGATCAGAGGACAACATCACTCCAGAGGCTACTTGGATGCAGGCTCAAGGTTACCAGTGGTCTGGCGCCGAGGAGGAAGAGGAGGAGCAGGACGATCCGTAGGGTACAGACGAGTCTGGCGATGCTGAGGATGAGGAGTAACCACCTATGGCGTTAGGTGTGCCCCTTTTTGGTGTCTTGTGCCAAAGGGGGAGAGAGTCTAGGAGCTGGATTTGCTTTGAGAGTCGAACTTTGCTTTGCTTTGCTTTCTTTCGTGTTTTGCTTCGAACTGGGTTTGCTTCTATTTTGCTATCTTTTGTGAGACATGAACATATGTGAGATTTATTTCCATCATATGTTGTGAGTCATATGCCCCGTATTGTCATATATTTCTATCTATTTGTTCTCATATTATTCTCTGTGCAAATCCGGTATTGTCATCAATCCATCAAAAAGGGGGATATTGTTGGGGCATAGTTTATGCCTAAGTAATTTTGGTGATTGATGACAGTATCGCAAAGGACTAACCGTGTGTGTTAAGATTTCAGATAACACACGTCAATGGCACAAGATGACTTGCCTCCTCGTTCGTGGAACAGAAGCACGGGCGTTCTCTACGATTCTCTTTATTTGAGTCATAGGAAAGCCGTACTATTAAGAGGGGAACCGTAGTGGAAAGGTTTGGGTGGAATCAATCTTTCACGCGCACACTTCACATATTTTCCCCTTGCTGGCAACTTTGGAGTGGCTCCCGCCTTTGTGTTTCCTTCATCTTTGCAAAAGATCCCCTAGCGGTAGTACCGCAGTGCTAGCGGTAGTACCGCTGTCCCCAGCTGTAGTACCGCTGGGCCTAGCGGTAGTACCGCTGTCCCCAGCGGTAGTACGGCTAGCCCTAGCGGTAGTACCGCCGGAGTGCTAGAGGGAGTACCGCTGCAGCCAGCGGTAGTACCGCTAGCTGGCGGTAGTACTGCCCCTGGTCAGCGGTAGTACCGCTCCAGGAGCTTTGTACCGCCTGCCTAGCGGTTGTGCGTGGACGGACATTTTTTGGCGGTGGTAGTGCTTGCACTACCAGGGGCCCAGTGGTAAAACGGTTGGATTTTTTCCCCAACTATATAAAGGGTTCTTCTAGCTATGGAACCTTATCTCTTATGCTCCCAAGCTCCATTGTTGCTCCCTAAGCTCAAAAGTGCCCGATCTCTCTACCTAGCCAATCAAACTTGTTGATTCTTTAGGGATTGGTGGAGAAGGCCTAGATCCACACTTCCACCAAGAGAAAAGTTGATTCCCCCACCAATCCCTTGCGGATCTTGTTACTCTTGGGTGTTTG
>NC_058522.1:203733985-203748985 GCF_904849725.1 Hordeum vulgare subsp. vulgare | reverse complement strand
TCCTCCAAGGGTCACAAAATTGCCTCTCTATTCCCTCATATATACAGCCCTTAGGGCACCGTTTAGACATGTGTTTTTTTAGATTACAAGTTCGCCATAGCTGCAAGTTCGCGTTCTTCATTTGTGTTCTACGACCACACAAAGGCGTCACAGAACCCCACCTTCATCAATAAATCTTTCATCTTATATTCGCAATATCTTGATTGCATCTTGTTTTCTTGCTTTTTCTTCGTTTGCGTGCATGAAACATACCTTCGTGCTGAGGTTGATCGTGCTCCCGCGTGGTCAATAACCTCTCTGAGTTGGTTTAGCGATTGCTAAGGCGCGACGTCCTCACACGTTCGTAGTCGGATCGTCAAAGTCTACTCCACCAAAACGATACCCACGATCTCATCGAAAGACAAGGACAACTTCGCCTCTATCGCATCCCTCATGTGCCAGCACAAAGCCCAGGTGTTGCTTCACCTGGGTACGGGTCACAACCATCTTGCGGCAGGTGAGGGGTCAGACAAGGCATTTACTGCCCCTGACACCACCGAAGAAGTAGAGCGGTGAACACTGTTCATTGTGCATCACGTGAGCACGCTGTTGGTGACCCCTTTACCTATAAAAGGAGGCCCAAAGCTCATTCTTAGGGGTTGAACATTTTGGGTATCAGAGACTACCGACTCACATACTAAGTTACTATAGCAAAAAACGACCCTACAATAAGCACACAATACAAACTATGAAGGAGTAGGGTTTTACGCGTCAAGCGGCCCGAACCTGGGTAAAAAGGACCTTGCCGGTGTTGATCGCTAGTTCCACTCTCGATGCGATCCCTCTCTCTCCCTGCCAAACGATCAAGGGACTCCTCGAGTTTCCCATAGGTGTTAGTTTTCCCCGACTTTTTTGGTGTGCGAGGTTTGGGGAGCGATGGTTGGGAGCTTCTTCGCGGAGTCAAGCAAGCTTCGCGTCAGATCTTGGGAGATTGAGCGCACCACTGCGGTCCATCGAAATAGGGTGTAGCGGTGGTCGCTTTACTTCGCCACGGCCTCCTGACGCCTGCGTGAGTGCCCTGCTGCGCGAATGCAGGCTAGGGGTATGGAGACCTCGAGCTCGAAGGCATCAGGGTAACGCACCGCTCTGGAACAGTGCGCTGCTATCGAGGCACGACTAGGGGCTCCGGCGAGGCCTCCGGCGAATACGCCGACCGACGCACCTCCACGGAGAGGTGCATAGCCGCCAAGAATGCGCCTACGGGCCCCAGAACCCAGGCACGCACTCCAGCCGAACGCTTTCCCTCCGGAAGCATCACGTCTTCACCAAAGGTGTGCTCGGGGGCTCCGTCAGCACGGCCAGGCAAAACAAGAAAAGGAGTTATGCTCCGGCAACGCCACTCCTATACGACAATCGAGAACTGTCGGCAAATACCTTGCTGGAGGGGAAGTTGCCGGAAGAGTATAGTATCCTGCTTGCGGGGGATCTGGGGCCCTGGCAAAGGACCCAAGCGCCGCGAGGAGAAGTGTCGCGGCGCGACAGATAAGTGATAATTAATTCAGATGAGATTTCAAAGTAGATAGGTTGTTCCCTTTCTGGAAGATCCCAAACCTTGTTTGAGAAACCTGCACGTAGATGGATCCTTGTCAGGATCAGTGCGCCTTAGTTCTGTTTCGAACTAGTTCAACGACCTGAACGGCCACAGAGTGCCTTCTCACTTTTTTGAACCTGTTCAACAGTCTAAGTGGCTATATAGCACGTTATTTCGCATCGATCCACGCTCGACGATCTAATGGTTGCACTGAGTGCGGCAAGGAGCCTTGCCGATAACGACCCCTCAAGTGAACTACTAAGGATCCATTCCTTAAAGCACTAGCGGCAGGACCAGTCGTGCGGGCAAGCTTTCGGAAAATGCAAACTGCTAAGGATCCGTTCCTTAAAGCACTAGCGGCAGGACCAGTCTTGCGGGCAAGCTTCTGGAAAATGCAAAAGGCGTATCATTCAAGGAGAAGGATCAGACGCAAGGGAAACAACATTTCATTCATTTGTTTGAAACAAACTCAGACATATTACGTGAATGATTTTTGCTAATCTAACCTATTACACTGTCTTTCGGCGAGGGACATGCTCGCCGGACAGAAGTTCAAGAAGACAAAAAGCAGGACGATCCCCGGCGCAACCCATGCTGGTTTCTCCTGGACCAGCACTACGCGGAGGAGAACGGAGGCGGAAGACAGGGTGACCCGAGGGGATGAAGAAGCGAGAGCCCGCGATCGCACCACCTCAAAGACGAGGCGTCGATGTGGCTTCCTGCAGAGTAACCCCACCGGGCGGGGAGAGGCGTGAGCGGGCCTCAGCGGCAGGGCCGACACTCAGTCGAAGCTCGGGGAGTCGTACTCCGACCTGGCCCCCCGAGATCCTGACGTGCCAAGAGCGCCACTGTCCCTGTTGTCCTCGTCGTCTCTACCGCTCGAGGAGGGACATTCGGCCCCGGGAGCCCGTAAAACTTGACGGATAGCATATTATCCTCCGCTAGCTTGAAGCGGGGGATATGCCCATCCTCGAGGTTTCATGCCCGGGCGAAGGCTTTCCAGCCCCACCTGAGCAACATGGAGCGGCATTCGGGTACTCTGCGTGCACTTGCATAGCGTCGTGGGAGTAACCGTACGCCTGCAACTACAAGACAGGGCGCTTGGCGGCCTCCATCCCCCTAGAAAAGGGCGAGGGAGATGCAAATGGGCCCATAGGACGTCGTGCAGCTCCACGACAAACTCTACCGTCGTCCCATCCCAGTGCCCACCAAGCACGGGATAAGACGGAGGTGCTGGAGTAGCACTTCGCCTCCCCCGGGCATGGCCTCCGTGGGGACCGCGGCTCCTCGCCCCTTCGCCGCCATTGGCGCTCGTGCCCCCCTCCGCAGATGCACCCCCTGAAGTTGTGGCATGATCTGAGTGGGATCCACTTGCCGCCTTGGCGGCCGATGGTGGCCTCCCACGTCCCCTAGGCATGGTTAGGGGCGAGCGCCACCTTGAGCTAGAGAAGATTCTCCAGATGCAACCTAGGGGTGGTGGATGTTCCAGGAGCTGATGTATGAGCAAAACCCCTTCACAAACTCCCTAATTTATAGGGTGAGGCGCGGGGGCGAGCTTCCCTCACTCCAGAAACCACCGCCCCTCTCGCCCAATCACCCATGATCACGGGTGAACACGGAACCGCCCCGCTGCACCAATGCATGCGGGGGCGGGCCCTGCCACGACTACGACCATTATGGACACGAACGCCACTTGCCTAACCTTTACTACGCATGCTTCACGCATGGCAGTAACGCGTTGGGAGGTGGGGAGGCTACTGTGCGCACTTCTCCCGCAACGGCTCCAAAGCTACACAGTCCCCTGTTGAGGAAGGCCATGCACTACATTGGGCCTAGCCCAGCAACGCCCCGCGTGCATGCATGGCCCAGGCCCGGGGGCTCTTGTCGGTGCCCTAGAGACTGGGGTCCCTTGTGCCACAGAGTTGTGCACGGGCATCGTTGACGCCCCTGATGGCAGTGTACCGGGAAGGGCAGCAGAAAGGCCGTCCAAGACCCACCGAGGCCACGCCCTCCCCTCACTGCGAGGGGCGTGGAGTACAAGGGCTCCAGACGCAACGCCCCGAGTAGCCCTCCTTGCCGGGAAGGTTCCCAAGGCCCTGGCAAGTCCACATCGCCGGGAAGACTACGCGAAGAATAGCAACACCCCGACAAGTTTCCCTTGCTGGGAAGGCTCGCACAGACTAGCGAGGCCCCCCCGACAAGCCCTCCTTGCCGGGAAAGTGTTCAAGGCCCCCGACAAGCCCTCCTTGCCGGGAAGGTCACCAAGTCACTCGATGGAGGCTCCAGGCCAGCAAGCCCCTGTTTGCTCGGTTGGTGTCCCCACTAGTTTCTACAACAATCCGACCACTCTAGCACATCCCTCGTGTGCCATCACAAGGTCCAGGTCTCGATTCACTTGGCTACATGTCGCAACCATCTTGCGGCAGGTCAGGGTCAGACAAGGAATTTACTGCCCCTGACACCACCGACGAAGTAGAGCGGTGAACACTATTCACCATACATCCCGTGAGCACATTGTTGGTGACCCCTTTGCCTTGGAATGTCCCCTAATCCGGAGGGGTCCTGCCATCTGCTGCTCGCTTGTCCTTTCCTGGCGTCACCCCTGACTCCTGAGGCCCGGCCCTACCTCGGAATGTCCCCTACTCCGGAGGGGTCCTGAGGAGGTCCCCGACGGGTCCTAATGCTCCTCCTCCTCGCGAGGCTTGGCCTCTCGCGACGACCTTCCCGGGTGACGTCGCACCAGTTGATCTTGGGTTGGTGAAGCGAGCCGTCCCTAGGCCACAGGCAGGCAGGTCTCGGAACCCCCATACCCAGAATGCCGATAGTAGCCCCCGGGCCCAAGGCGCGCGTGGGTTGGATTCTTGGCAGAGCCTTGACGGTGGCCCAAAGCGTCGCGGGCCCTAAATACCTGCAGGTCGGGCCTTTAAGACGCCGAGCCCGTCCTCTTCGTGCAGCATCTCCTGACCTGCGTCTGCCGACCGTCTCCGCCCCCTATTCATTCTGCCGCCGACTCTTTCTTCTGTCGATGCAGCCGCTGGTTCTTCCTCCGACCCACGTGCGTCACGTAGTTGTTGCCTTGTTCTCTCCATCATGCCTCAGAAAGGGGGAAATGTGGAGGCTCGTGGGTCCCGATCGTCCAGGCGGCACCCTGGCCCGCGCTGCAACGTTCAATGGTGGTGAACCTCGAGGGGTTTAAGAAGGTTCAGCTGGTAGTTGCTGCCGACTCAATGAGTGGGGGGCCACCAGATCTGGCCGGGCTCATGGCCTCGGAGGGAGAGTGCGCCCCCCCGCGGTTCGTCTCCATTTCCACGCCCTCATTTCTAGTGTACTACCACAATTCTCGGGCTTCATCAAGGCAATGCTTTTGCATTATCAGATCCATGCGCTCCATCTTGATCCCCGTTCTTTGGTACTCCTCTCTGCTTTCGCGTTCTTGTGCGAGGCTTTTGCTGGCGTTACTCCTTCTGTGGCATTGCTACGCCATTTATTCTTCCCTGAGTTGATCTCCGAGGAGCAGTGCTCCGGGTGCGCGTCCTTGAGAATTGTCGATGCAACAGCCCCCGGGGTCTGCTACTACGGCAACACACCTTCCCTGGCAACGGCGCCAGGAATCCTGCTGCTACGGCTACGCCTATAGCGACTTCCTTGGCAAATATGCAAATGATTTCCCCACGGCCTTGGAGCCTTGCGTTGGTGTTCCCTTGAAGAGGAAAGGGTGATGTAGCACAGCGGCGGTAAGTATTTCCCTCAGTTTGAGAACCAAGGTATCAATCCATTAGGTGAAGAGTTCATGTCACAAGTACATGCACAAACACAAAGAGCTTGCACCCAACGCTATGAAGGGGTTGTCAATCCCTTATAGATTGTTTGCAAAGTGAGAACTGAAAGAAGAAAGTAAACAAAGCAAAGTAAAAGTGAAAGTGGAGACGATAGTTGTGAATAGACCCGGGGGCCGTAGTGTTCACTAGTGGCTTCTCTTATGAAAGCAAGTAGACGGTGGGTGAACGAATTACTGTCGAGCAATTGATAGAACCGCGAAAAGTCATGATGTTATCTAAGGCAATGATTATATCTATAGGCATCATGTCCAAAACAAGTAGACCGATACTTTCCGCATCTACTACTATTACTCCACACGTCGACCGCTATCCAGCATGCATCTAGTGTATTAAGTCCAAAAGAACAGAGTAACGCCTTAAGCAAGATGACATGATGTAGATGGACAATCTCAAATCTATGATGAAAGCCCATCTTGTTAGCCTTGATGGCAACAACATGATGCATGCCTTGCTGCCCCTTTTGTCAGTGGGAAAGGTCACCACACGGTATGAACCCAAAACCAAGCACTTCTCCCATTGCAAGAATGATAGATCTATTTGGCCAAACAAAACCCAAGACTCGGAGAGACTTACAAGGATATCAAATCATGCATATAAGAAATCAGCAAAGACTCAAATATAATTCATAGATAATCTGATCACAAATCCACAATTCATCGGATCTCAACAAACACACCGCCAAAGAGGATCACATCAGATATATCTCCATGAAGATCATGGAGAACTTTGTATTGAAGATCCAAGAGAGAGAAGAAGCCATCTAACTACTAACTACGAACCCGTAGGTCTGAAGTGGACTACTCACGAGTCATTGGAGAGGCGATGATGTTGTTGTAGAAGCCCTCCAACTCAAAAGTCCCCTCCGGCAGGGCACCGGGAAGGGTCTCCAGATGAGATCTCGCAGAAACGGAAGCTTGCGGCGGCGGAAAAGTGTTTTCGTTAATGCCCTAATTGTTTCTGCGATTTTAGGGAATTTATAGGCCAAAGAGCTAGGGCAGGGGAGCGGCAGGGAGGCCACAAGCCTGGTTGCCGCGGCCCCCCTGGCCGCGGCAACAGGGCTTGTGGGCTCCCTTTGGGCCCCCTGCCTTGGCCCTCAAGCCTCCCGATCTTCTTCTGTTCTGGAAAAATTTATTTCGGGGATTTTATTCCGTTTGGACTCTGTTCCAAAATCAGATCTGAAAAGAGTCAAAAACAGAGAAAAAACAGGAACTGGCACTTGGCACTGAATTAATAAGTTAGTCCCAAAAAATATATAAAAGGTATATAAAAGATCCAAAGTTGACAAGATAACAGCGTGAAACAATCAAAAAATATAGATACGTTTGAGACGTATGAAGCATCCCCAAGCTTAACTCCTACTCGTCCTCGAGTAGTGAAAGTGCGTTATATCGACTAGAGGGGGTGAATAGGAGATTTTTAGCATTTCATCACTGAGGAAATTCCTTTTGTGGAAATTCCTCACTGATGACTAACTTACAGCGGAAACAGTTAAGGATCAGACGTGCAAACGTTCACAACAGGAGTATTACAGAGTGAAGAATGTGAAAACAGATTGCACAGTAAGCAGGCACGCAGAATACACATGATGATTAACTATTGTGAAGAATTTGGTGTTGACGAAATTCCGAGAAAGTCTTCAGCAAATTCTTCAAACAGTCACAGTGAAAGTCATCAACACATAATACACAGAAAGTAATGTGTTGAGGAATTAGAACCGGATTCTTGGTGAAGACTGTTGTTGATGACCCACTTCCAACTCCTGTGACAGTTGTACATCTGGTTTGGAGCGGCTTGGTATTGAAACCAAAGGACACCCAGTCCCGGGACAAACAGTCCCTACCGTATTCTCCGTGAGCTATGGACACACAGTCCTCGCCCAACACTCGTGGTAAGTCTTCAGGGCAGACTTCCAAACCCTCACAAACTTGGTCACCCGGCGATCCACAATTGACTGCTGGATTGCTCTAGACCATGACACCTAACCGTCTGGAGGATGCACAGTCCTCAAAGTAAAAGGCTTCAGTCCCACACAGGAACAACTTCTTCAGTGATGCTCAATCACTAGGTTTGGTTTGTGGTTTCGGTGTATGGGGTATTTCCTCACTGATGAATTACTCTCAAAGCTCTGAGGAATTTGGGTTTCTCTTATGACAAGTGTTAGTTTCTAACGGAGCAGCCAACCAGCTAGTGGTTGTGGGGGGCGGCTATTTATAGCCTGGGAGCATCCCGACATGATTTGACACTAATGCCCTTAAATAATATGACCGTTGGAGTGGATAAGACCAATGACTTGGCATGGTTATCGAAACGGTCGGAACCCTCAACTGTGAGAGTTCTCATGTAGTTCATATTCCTCACTTGAGGCTTTTGGTAGGATTAGGCTTGGGTTGAGCATCATGAGGAAATTCATTGCATAGTGTAACTTCGACCCCCTTTAACAGTACAGTGTTCCTATTCATCAAATGCGAAGAAAGTAAAATAGAAAACGTAAATCTTCATGCTTCAATTTCTTCAGAACGATTTTCTTCAGGAACTACCGATCTTCTCAATATCAATATCTTCATGAGGAATATCAATTTCATCGCAGATTCCTCGCGATTCATTTCTTCAGCTTCAGACCAATTTCTTCAACTGAAGACATATATTTTTAGGGGTCGATATTCTTCAAATATCTCAAACTCCTCAATGACTTATAGATCCTGTGTACACTCACAAACACATTAGATACTTAACCTATAAGTCTTCAAACCACCAAAATCACTAAGGGGCACTAGATGCACTTACAAGTAGGGAAGTGATAAAGAATGAATTTTTGATGCTTTCATGCTACCTAGCATAGATGTCCTTTGTAACTCCTCTTATGTGACGTGAATGTTCAGATCCATTAGATTCAAAACAATATTTTGCTATTGACGTGGAGACAATAATAATTCAAGCAAACTAGCAAGGTAATCATGAACTTTCAAAATAACAAGGCCAAAAGAAAGTTATCCCTACAAAATCTTATAGTCTGGCTATGCTCTATCATCCTTGCACAATGAATTTAAATCATGCACAACCTCGGTATTGGCCAAGTAATTGTTTTCACACCTTTACTTTCTCAAACTTTTTCAACTCTCACGCAATACATGAGCCTGAGCCATGGTTTTAGCACTATAAGTGGTGTGGAGTGTGGTGGAGGTTGCAAGGCAAACAAGGAGAAGATGGTCACATTGACTAGGCATATCAATGAGCTATGGAGATTCTCATCAATAGATATCAACGTGAATGACTAGGGATTTCCATACAATTGATGCACTAGAGCTAAGAGTAAGTGAAAGCTCTTAAAGAAAACTAGTGGGTGTGCATCCAACTTGCTTGCTCACGAAGACCTAAGGCAATTTTGAGGAAGCCTATCATTGCAATATACAAGCCAAGTTATATAATGAAAATTTACCACTAGCTATATGGTGGTGACAAAATGAGAGACTCTCAATCATGAAGATCATGGTGCTTAATATGCACATGTGTGCAAAGATAGTAGCATTGTCCCTTCTCTCTTTTTCTCACAAATTTTTTTGTGGGCTCTTTGGCCTCTTATATATATATATATATATATATATATATATTTGGGTGGGCATCTTTGGCCTCTTTTATTTCCTCACATGGGACAATGCTCCATCAATGATGATCATCACACTTACAACTCAAAACTTAGAGCAATGATGACTGTATATGGAATGCCTTCGGTAGTGTACCGTGACAATGATCTAGCATGGCATAGACATCAATGGAAACATCATGCTAGCTATCTTATGATCAAGCAATGGCAATGTAGAAGTGGTGGCACATGTCATGGTGGTAGTCGTATGGCAATATATCTCGGAATAGCTTTGAAAAAGCCATAGTAGGTAGGTATGGTGGCTGTTTTGAGGGAGGCTATATGGGTGGTTTTGTGCACCGGCGAAAATTGCACGGCACTAAAGAAGATAGTGATGGTGGAAGGTGAAAGTGCATCTAAACCATGGACTCAACATTAGTCATGAAGAACTCATATACTTGTTGCAAAAGTTTTGGTAGTAATCGAAACAAAGCATTCAACGCATACTCCTAGGGGAAGCGTTCGTAGGTATAAACGATCACGCGATCCCGAGCGCCACACAAAGGATGAAAATCAATAGACTAATCATACTTAGACTTCATCACATAGCGATTCACCATACGTGTATGCTACGGGAATCACTAACTTCAAAACAAGTATTTCTAGATCCACAACACCTTACTAATAGGGGCCTGCTATGCATCCACCGGTGGATGTTTACTATTTGGAGGGCATCCACCATTTGGAGGGCCGTCCGATCTACACGTAGCCGTCAGATCTGCTCCGGTCAGGCACCCCATATTTCCTGAAACGATGGCTGAGTTGCAGAAACTTTCGCTTTGTTGCAAGAAATAAACTTTGGACCCGTTAATTCCTGAAACAACGGTCGAGTTCAGAAACAATTTGCTTGTTGCAGGTTTTTTTTCCGTCTTTCTACAACATAGGTACTTTTGCGGAAGAATTTTTTGCAAAAAGGTCATGTTTCAGGAATTTTTACAACAAAGGTCAAGTTGCGGAAATTTCTTGCAACGTTCATGGGCGGCATGGGCGGCTGAGGGCGGTCGGATGGTCAGAACATAAATCTATAATAGACCACTGCAACATCGTATATGTTTCAGAAACATAGTCTTTCTTGCAGAACCGCATAGTCACTTGGACGCGTGTCTTACGGGGGAGGTGGCTGCTGCGGCCATTATAATCCGCCGGCTGATGGTTAGCTTTTACCTTACTAATATAACTTCAATATTACCACAACCACAACTCAAAACTAATTGAGATGAATCAAACTTCTCGAACTACTCAATGCACATGAAGGTGGAAGTTTTCATATCCCTTTGGATAACTACCCTTTTTGAGACTACTATCAAATCATAGAGCAACTACCAAGCCACGCACCTCTGTGCTCTAAAATATATAAGTGAAGCACATAGAGCAAAATCAACTAGCTCAAAAGATATAAGTGAAACACATGTGAGCTCAATTGTCTAAGCAATGGATATAAGTGAAGCTCGACAAAATCATGGTGAGTGCATGTCTCTCTAGGTGTGCAAAAAGGATGATTGTGACATAACAAAAATAAAAGACTCCTACGATACAAGACGCTCCAAGCAAAACACATAACATGTGGTGAATAAAAATATAGCCCCAAGTAACGTTACCGATGGATTGAAGACGAAAGAGGGGATGCCTTCCCGGGGCATCCCCAAGCTTAGGCTTTTACGACATCCTTGAATCAACTTGGGGTGCCTTGGGCATCCCCAAGCTTGAGGTCTTGCCACTATTTATATTTTTTTCCATATGAACTTCACCCAAAACTTGAAGACTTCACAACACGAAACTTAAACAGAAACTCGTGATAAAATTAGTATAAGAAAGCAAACCACCACTTCCTTAGGTACCGTAGCCAACTTAAATTCTACTCATGTTGATGTTGGGTTACTGTATTTTCAATCTTCCATGGCTAATACCCCCCGATTCTATCCATAGTTTCATCAAAATAAGCGACCAACTCAACAAAAACAGAATTTGTTAATAGCAGACCAGTCTGTAGCAATCTGTATACTTCGTATACTTCTGGTGCTTCAAAACTTCTGCAAAATTATGACAGTCTGAAGAATTTGCGTAGCAATTAGCTGCAAAAAGAATCAACTCAAAATCTATTATAGAAAAAAAAAAAATTCTTTTCGTGAGCAGAAAGTTTCTATCTTTTCCAGCATGACCAAACGATCATCCCCAAGACTAATCATAACGCTTTTGCTTGGCACAAACGCAAAAAGAAACACTAAAAATACAATCATAATAGAATTATGAAAGTGTGGAAAACACAAAACAGAAATAAAAAGTATAGATTCGTTGGGTTGCCTCCCAACATGCGCTATTGTTTGACGCCCTTAGCTAGGCAAAAGGTGATGGAATCACATATAGTCATCTTTGGTGCTCAAACCATAAGTAGCCCTCATGATAGATTCAGAAGGCAATCTTATTTTCTTTATAGGAAAATGCTCCATGCCCTTATTTAGGGGAAATTGAAATCTAATATTCCCTTCCTTCATATCGATGATAGCACCAATAGTCCTTAGGAAAGGTCTATCAAGAATAATGGGACATGAAGGATTGCAATCTATGTCAAGTATAATGAAATCCACGGGTACATAGTTCTTATTTGCAACAATAAGAACATCATCGATCCTTCCCATGGGTTTCTTGACAGTAGAATTTGCAAGATGCAAATTAAGAGAACACTCTTCAATCTCATGAAAACCAAGAATATCACATAAATACTTTGGAATCGCGGAAACACTAGTACCCAAATCACACAAAGCATTGCATTCATAGTTTTTGATCTTGATTTTGATAGTAGGTTCCCACTCATCATGAAGTTTTCTAGGTATAGAGACTTCTAATTCAAGCTTCTCTTCAAGAGATTTCATCATAGCATTTACGATATGTGCGGTAAAGGATTTGCTTTGGCTATAAGCATGTGGAGAGTTCGCAAAGGATTGCATCAAGGAAATGCATTCAAACAAGGAGCAACTATCATAATTGAATTCCTTGAAATCCAAAGTGGGAGTTTCATTACTACCCAAAATTTTGATTTCTTCTAGTTGACTCTCCACACCTTTATCATCAAGATAGGTGGACTACGAATTATTGGGGCGTTTTTCAACCAAAGTGGATTCATATCCAGCCCCTTCATCAATAGGTTTGACATGCGAAAACAAAGATTCAACAGGAGTCACGCCAAGCACTTTAAGATCTTCGTGATTTCATCACTAGGACGCACCCTTTTAAACCATTCATGCCTATCGCGAATTTGGGCGGTTCTTTCTTTGCTCGCATTCATGGAGACACGCATAGCTTTTAAAGTTTCATCCAAGTTGACCTTGGGAGGAGCACATCTAACTTTGAAAGCATCAATATCACAAGACATCCTATCAACGCTCTATGCCAAATCCTCTATTTTGAGTAGTTTTTCCTCTATGGACGCATTGAAAATCTTTTGATAGTTGATGAACTCTTTGATATTATGCTCTAAATCAGAGGGTAATTTGTTGTGAATTCCATAAGTGTTGTTGTAGGAATTGCCATAATTGTTAGAGGAGTTACTAGGAAAAGGCCTAGGAACATAGTTTCCTCTGAAAGCATTATTGTTGCCAAAATTGTTCCTACCAACAAAATTAACGTCCAAACTAGCGTTGCTACTCTCAATCAAGGAAGATAGTGGCATGTCATTAGGATCTAAAGGAATATTTCTACTAGCAAACAAATTCATCAACTCGTCCATCTTAGCACTAAGCGAGTTAATTTCTTCTATAGCGTGTACCTTTTTTCTAGCAGGTGACCTTTCAGTGTGCCACTGAGAGTAGTTGGTCATGATATTGTCTAGGAGTTTTGTAGCGTCTCCTAACGTGATTTCCATGAACGTTCCACTTGAGGCGGAGTCCAATATATTGCGAGAAGCAAAATTGAAACCAGCGTAAAAGATTTGTATAATCATCCAAAAACTCAAGCCATGAGGAGGACAATTTCTAATCATTAACTTCATCCTCTCCCAAGATTGTGCAACGTGTTCATGATCAAGTTGCTTGAAATTCATGATATCGTTACGTAGAGAGATAATCTTAGCTGGCGGAAAATACTTGGATATGTAAGCATCTTTGAACTTATCCCAAGAATCAATACTATTTTTAGGCAAAGAAGAAAATCAGGTTTTTGCGCGATCTCGCAATGAGAAAGGAAAAAGCTTCAACTTAATCACGTCATTATCCACATCTCTTTTCTTTTGCATATCGCAAAGCTCAATGAAGGTTATCTGTCGACGGATAGCTCCCCTCTAGTGCCACTCCCGCTCCATGTGGGCGTACACAGGGCCCAGCGACTCGATGATGACCCAAGTCATCCCCTTTTCCCCTCATGTCTTGCATGAGCTAGTTCGCCGGCTGACCGGCAGCAATCCTGACGAGCTTCTCCCGAACGGCCTGCCGCTCTACACCTTCAAGCCCCCGGGGGCTCTTGCCGCTCTTTGATGAATGGGGGCTCCTTCCTGAAGGGGAAAGGCATTCCCCCGAGGGCCCCGAAGACCCTGGTTGTGTGGTTACCCCCATGACCAAGGTGGGTAGTGCACCACCGCCGGTCCTCCCGGCTCTAGCTTCGCGTCAAGCAGGGGTTAGTGGTGGTGATCGGTCGAAGGTGGAAAGAGTTGCCACCACTTCCGAGCCTTGCTCGAGCGCCGTCGAGTCCCCCTGCTGGGTCGCCCCTGTCGGCTGGAAGAGGAGGTTACCCGAGGGCGCCCCCCCCCCCCCCGACGCGAGGTCCTCCGGCGAGGAAGAAGTGGATGGCCATTGACGAGTAAGCACCTGTGTTCCCCTCGTGCTCCCTTTATGCGGCTATCTTCTAAACCCTTGTTCTCCAGGTTTCCCTTCAGCGGTCGGGGAGGCGGATCAGCGCCGCCTGCTCCGGAGGTCACCGGGCATCCCGAGGCCTCTTCTCTCGCACCCCACGGGGCTCGGTCTCCTGAGCCTCATGCACGTGACCCCCCCCCCCCCCCCCCCCCCGCGGACTTCTTGGGTGGCGGCCTCCGGTACTTCGGCGGGATGCCTATCCCCTCGCCTGTGGGCCCTCCTGGGGCCAGGCCGCGCCTTCCCCTTGAACACCTCCAGCACGGAGATGAGGGGCACCGTGGGGCGCTCAATGCTGACGAAACGGCCACACGGGAGCCCCCAGCCCCCGGGTATGGACTCAGGCCGGGTGATTCCTTGCGCGCTCCTCCTGCTCGCTCTAAGGGATGCGAGGACTCCTGCTCGCTTCTGGAGCCTGTCTCTGGTTCGCCTGCCGCACCATGGGGCTTGCTCCGCACCGCTTGCTAGTCATGAAGCCCGCCGGGAAGGTGAGCGCCAGTACCTTGCGATAGGGTGTCGCCAGCTTGAGGTCGCCGTGAACCTCGGCCGCCTGCAGCGGGAGAAGCCCGCGAGCGCGCTCTCGCTGAGGCTCCTGAGGCTGATTGTCGGCGTAGGGCCTCCGAAGACCGCCATAGGGAGTTTTGCGCCCTCATCACCCGTCTTGACGAGCAAGCTCCGCCGAGGGCCTCCCTGGGGGGCCCGCCGGCAGAGTCCATCCACGCCGGTCCTCGAGCATCCGCCGACTTGCTCGTGCTTGTAGAGGTGGAGCAGTGCCTGGAGTAGGAGCGTCTCGAGACAAGGGAGCGCCACTTGTCGCTGGCCGAGGAATCCCTTGCCTCTCATGAAGCGAAGCTTTAGGAGGAGATAGACAAGGGGGTGGCGGAGGGTAAACTGTCTAATATCTGCAAACAAGTGAAAGGCGCGGCTTCCCTGGTTGGAGGGGCTTCCGAAGAGGCAGCCCACGCTCGCATGCTTCAACGTGAGCGCTCCAGGTTGTTCCGGTCCCTCGAGCGGAGGGTTTCCCGTGGTTTAAGAAACATCTATGGAAAAGGCGTCTCCGGTCCCCTGATTCCCGACGACTCCAGGTGCTTGGGCTTTTACCGCCGCTTTATG
>NC_058522.1:203701485-203718985 GCF_904849725.1 Hordeum vulgare subsp. vulgare | reverse complement strand
CTATGCAAACTGCTTTTCATAATCTTTACCTTGAAAATTGATGTAGTGTTACTTTGCACTTCTTACCCTTTGTTGTTTCCGCTGCAAGTTAGTCATCAGTGAGAAACTTTCTCAAAAGGAATTTTCTCAGTGATGAAATTCTAAAAATCTCCTTTTCACCCCCCCTCTATTCGATATAACGCACTTTCAGATGGTACCAGAGAAAGTACTACCTTGTTCTGTGTGATTTTGGTTTAACCAACTGGAGTTTTAGTTATGTCGACTACAAGCATGATAAAGGTTATTGTAGCATGTCCTACTTTCGAAGGAAAGGACTTTCCCTTCTGGAAGACCAAGATGTAGATGCATCTACAAGCTATTGACAACGATCTCTGTTATATTGTGGAACATGGTGTCCCTATCGTCACTGCTACTGTCTCTGCCGCTGATGTGAAGAAATTCAAGCAACTTGATTCTCAAGCGAAGAATATCATCTCTGGCCATCTGAGCAAGGGCCAATATGGCAGATTAAGTGATTTGGGCTCAGCAAAATTTATCTGGGAAAGGCTGTCCAAAGTTAATGAAGGGTATCAACCCAACGTGATTCTCGTGTTGATGTTCTTCGCAATCTCTTCAATCGCTTCAAGAGGCTTGACAATGAAAGCTGCCAAGATACCTTTGATCGCCTCACTAACATATCAAATGAACTGCAAGCACTGGGGGCTCGAGACATTACTGATCACGAAGTTGTGAAGAAACTGCTAAGATCTTTGGATTCTTCATTTGATACTTTAGTTCTCATGATTCAAGAAAGACTAGACTACAAGATGCTTGATCCAGCTAATATACTCGAAAGACTCAATATTCATGAATTCCAACAAGAAGAGAAGCGAGATCTATATGGACCAAGCCATTCTAGACCACGTGCACTGAAGGCCAAAGCAATTTCCTCATCTGAAGAAGAAGACTCGGATGGTAGCATTGGTGACCGTTAAGAATTTGGACAGGAGCTTGCAATGCTCGTGAGGAAATTCTAGAAGTTTACACGACGTGGCCAGTTTGGTAAATGTTCAAGAACAGATATGAGGAAATTGGAATCTTCATCTGAGGTCTACACGAAAAGAACATGCCACAAATGCAAGAAATCAGGTCACTACATTGCTGATTGTCCTCGTTGGGGGAAAGGAATCAAAGAAGAAGAAATACAAGGATGAAAGTTCTGATGACTCAAAGAAAAAGAAGAAATCTTAAAAATCCTCATCTTCAAAGTCCTCATCGCACGAGAAGACTAGTTTCAAAAAGGCTCGGGCACTTATTAGCAAGGAAATGGACTCCGAGACAGAATCCGAGGAATGTGATGAAGAGGAGGGTTCTGATGAAGACTCAGAATCTGGACAGGCTAGCCTTGCACTTGCAACCACATTCGTCAGCAAGTCAATCTTTAACCTTGAAGAAAATGATAACACCATGCACACTGATGACTATGCTGATGACTTCGCTCCAACCTATTGCTTCATGGCAAAAGGTTCAAAGGTATCGAATGATGCTTCCTCCTCTGATTCAAGTGACTGTGAACCTGTTGATTAGAAAAAACCCAGTTACAGTAAACTTGCTATCATTGCCACTAAACAACAAACTGCCCTCGAAAAGCTTCAGAAACTACTAGATAGAAGTGATGAAATGAATCTTACCCAAATCCTCACTGAAGATATGAAAGGTCTTTAGTCCAGATTTGATAATCTTCAAGATCGTCATATTACACTCCTCGCTGATCATGAGAAACTTTCCTATGAATTTCTTCAAAGGAAGCTTGATCTAGAGAAGCTGAGGATTTCTCATGATGATCTTCGTATGGAAAATGATTCATTACTAGCTCAACAGATCAGTGCTGCTCAAGCTGAATTCATTCCTCCATGTCTTAAATGTATCAAACGTGCAACTGCTAATTCTTCACCAGAATCATCAAATGTTTCTATTGCAACAAATTCTTCAACTCCTCCTGTAGTGTAAAATTCCTCACTTGAGGAAACCACAAATGTCACTCATGAAAATGCAGGGCTGAACGAATTGTATGTGACCGGTATATACAAAAGTCTCAAAGGACAACAAACCCTTTGTGATGTGCTCAAAAACCAGATCTTGAACAGGAAACCAAGGAAAGAAGGAATTGCCTGTGAGAGGAAATTGAATGCTGATGGATCTTATTGGAAACCTGAGCAGTATCCCAAAACCTCATGGGTTGCTGCTACTGGGCCTCCTTTTGATTCATCCAATCTAACAGGGTTTTCATGTGAATTATCCTATTCCTCAGATTAGTCATTTGACTCCAACTATAATCTGTTCAAAAATCAATCTGGTGAAGTATTTGCTCGATATGTTGGAACTAACTGCAGGAATGGACCTCCCCTGAGGAGAATCTGGGTTCCCAAAAGTTGCCATGAAAATCGTGAGGTGAATGTCCTCGTGACACTACCTATGAAGAATTTGAACCCCAGATCAAATTCCTCACGAGGACCAAAGTCTTCAAGAGGATCAAAATCCTCAACTAACTATGCTCGTACTCGTGCTAATGCTTCTAACATGCACGGAAATTACAAGGAATATGAATATGAGCATTATTCTTCAAATCTTTATGTTCATAAATCCTCAAATAAGTTCTCTGCATATTCATTTGAGTAGTTTAACCCCCCTACTGTTAAGAGAAGAGCATTAGCTTCAATGCCCCCTCTCTCATATGGTGCTCGCAGGAAGATGAATGCTTTACTACCCTTTCATATGTGGGTTGTGAAGAAACTGAACTAATCACTTCTGCAGGTCAGGTCTCCAGATGAAAATCATCATCTGAAGAATTTGCTGGAGACCTGAGGAAAATGCTTGATAGAACGCAAGCTAATATTGAGGAAATAGAAATATTTCACACGTCTTTATAATTCTATTTATGATAAAATTCCTATCTAATGAAATTGATATCATATTATTCAAGTCTGAAGCATATGAGATGGTAAGCTGTACTAATTCATCTGCAGGATGACAAACCCAAGAGTACTGAGTGGGTTCTTGATAGTGGATGCACACACCACATGACTGGTGACAAAAGCTTGCAGATGAATATGCCACTAACTCCATCACCTGTGAAGCAAATCACATATGCTGACAAAGGTAAAAGAAAGGTATTGGGACTTGGCAAAGTGGCTATTTCCAAGGATAGGCACATGGACAAAGTAATGCTTGTTGAATCCCTTGGATTTAACCTCATGTCAGTCTCAATGCTTTGTGATCTTGATATGATTGTTATCTTTGGAAGATATAGATGTGTTGCCATCATGGAATCTGACAGATTCAAAGTTTTCGAAGGTGTTAGAAGAGGGGATTTGTACACTGCTGATTTCTCTACAGGTCCTCAACCAGCCACTTGCTTACAACAAAAACCTCAGAAGGGTGGTTGTGGCATCGAAGACTTGGTCATGAAGGCATGAGGAATTTGCACACGCTCGCGAAGAAGAAGCATGTCATCGGCATCGAATCAGTCAAATTCCTCAAGGATCACCTCTGCGGTGCTTGTGAGTCTGGAAAAATGACCACATCCAAGCACCCCTCAAAGACTATCTTGACCACTACTCGTCCATTTGAATTGCTTCACATGGATCTATTTGGACCTACTCATTATGCCACTCTAACAAATGCAGCATCTTTATATGGCTTTGTCATAGTTGATGATTTTTCAAGATATACATGGGCACATATCATCTTATATAAAACTGAAGTGCAGGAAGTCTTCAAACGATTTTCTTCAAGGGCCTCGACGAACTTCAGCATCAAGATCAAACACATGAGGAGTGATAATGGAATAGAGTTCAAAAACACTGGTCTTGATAATTATCTTGATGAACTTGGTATTACTCATGAATTGTCTGCTCCTTATACTCCTCAACAGAATGGTGTCATCGAAAGGAAGAACAGGACTCTAGTTGAGATGGCAAGAACCATGCTTGAAGAATATCAAACTCCTCGTCGCTTTTGGCCTGAAGCAATCAACACTGCATGCCATGTCATCAACAGGGTATATCTTCACGAATTCCTCAAAAAAACCTCATATGAACTCCTCACAAACAAGAAACCCAATGTAAGTTATTTCAAAGTCTTCTGTGCAAAATGTTGGATTAGAGATCCTCACCATAGCTCAAAGTTTGCACCTAAGTCACATGAGGATTTTATGCTCAGTTATGGAAATGACTCGCACACCTACAGAGTCTTCAACAACTATCACAACAAGGTTGTTGAGACTATAGATGTGCGGTTCGATGAAACTAATGTCTCCCAAAGTGAGCAATTGCCTCCTGATCCAGATAAGGTGTCTACTTAGAAAGCAATAAAAATCAAAGCTACTGAAGACATTGTTCCCACTGAGGAAATTGATGAAGAAATCATTCTGAGCACTGATGAAAATCAAGAAGATGCTGATGAGGAAATTGCTCCAGAACCAATTCCTCAGCCTAGACGAAATCCTCAACCAGCTCATCCGAGGATTGCAAATGAAGTGGAAATTGACAAAATCCTCAATGACATCAACGCGCCAGGTCCTCTCATTCTCTCAAAAGCTTCACACTATGTTAACTTTTATGGGCATTTCTCCTTTGTGAATATCAGAGAACCTTCAAAAGTTGGTGAGGCTTTCATGGAACTGGAGTGGATCCAAGCCACGCAAGACGAACTTCTTCAATTCAAGCTGAATGACGTATGGGAGCTCGTCAAACGACCAGATCCTCGCAAGCACAATATGCTCAGCACCAAGTGGATTTTCCAAAACAAGCAATATGAGGATGGTCAAGTGGTGAGGAATAAGGCACGAGTTGTAGCCCAAGGCTACACACAGGTTGAAGGAATGGATTTTGATGAAACTTTTGCACCCGTTGCTAGACTTTAAGCTATTCGAATACTACTTCCTTATGCTAATCATTATAACATTATCTTATATCAAATGGATGTGAAAAGTGCATTCCTCAATGGTAAGCTTGAGGAAGAAGTATATGTTGCTCAGCCCCTAGGTTTTGAGGATCCAAAGAATCCACACAAAGTCTTCAGACAGAAAAAGGCGCTCTATGGTCTCAAGCAAGACCCTCGGGCGTGGTATGATACATTGAAGGAATTCCTCATGAAGAAAGGCTTCAAACCTGGTTCACTCGATCCAACTCTTTTCACTAAATACTATGATAATGAACTATTTGTGTGCCAGATATATGTCGATGATATCATATTTGGCTGTACTGACAAATGTTACAGTGATGAATTTGCTTACATGATGAGTGAAGAATATCATATGTGTATGATGGGGAGCTGAAATTCTTCTTGGGTCTTCAAATTCGTCAACAACGCAATGGAATCTTCATATCACACGAGAAATACCTCAAGGATGTTCTGAGGAAATTCGACATACATGAATGCAAAGGTGCCAAGACTACAATGCCTACCAAAGGCCACCTCTGCACTGACGAAAATGGTAAAGAATTCGATCAGCAGGTATATCGCTCCATGATTGGCTCTTTACTATATTTATGTGCATCTAGGCAAGATATAATGCTTAGTGTTTGCATGTGTGCACGTTTTCAAGCAAAACCGAAGGAATCACACCATAAGGCTCTGAAGCATATTCTTCCATACTTAGCTCACACACCAACACTAGGATTATGGGAACCCAAGGGCTCAAATCTTGATATTGTGGGATATTCTGATTCTGACTATGCTGGTGACCGTGTGGATCGCAAGTAAACCTCTGGCACATGTCATTTCCTCGGAAGATCAGTAGTCTGCTGGTCCTCAAAGAAGCAGAACTACGTTTCAATCTCCACTACCGAAGCTGAGTACATTGCTGCTTGTTCATGATGTGCTCAATTGCGATGGATGAACCAAACCCTCAAGGACTACGGCATCGACATGAAGAATGTGCCTCTCTACTGCGACAATGAGCGTCAATCAAGATTGCATACAACCCAGTACAACCCTCGAAGACCAAGCACATCTAGATTCGTCATCATTTTCTTCGGGACCATGTCCTCAAGGGCAATATCCTCATCGATCATGTGAAGACAGACGATCAACTGGCTGATATCTTCACTAAGCCCTTGGATGAGAAAAGGTTTTGCATGTTGCGGTGTGAGCTAAATATCTTAGGATCTTCAAATGTTTTGTAAATACATGCACACATCCTAAGACTTATGCAAAATGATGACTTAGATGTGCAACACACGAAGAATCGATTTTCTTCAACCAATGAAGAATATCACTCTTAGTGTGCGGATATCAACGAACAAATTGATTCTTAGGGCCCTACGACAATTGTAGGCGTTGTCTGAAATCAACATTCTTATATGGTGGGTCACGTGACCACCCAACTTGAAATTCCTCTAGTTGAATTTCTTCAAAGCTGAATTTCTTCAAAAGTTGATTTTCTTCAAAACAGTTGTTCTTGAAACTTGTTTTTCTTTAAAACTGAAATTCATCATCACGACGCTTTGTCACAAAATCCTCAAGTTAATCAAAATCTTAAAAAACACTTGATGATTTTCGTTTGCCTAGATAGACTGTGATTTCAAAGTCCTCAATAACATTCACTTATAGCTATTTCTTCAATTTGATATTTCATCTAAGTGAACGTGATCGGACCCTACTGTCCCTGTGGGCTACTCTCACCCAGTCTATTGAACTCTTCATATGCGTTCCACTTGAAACTTTGTTCAAAATCCTCATTGCGTCCTTGTCAGCTGATGATTTTGTAACGAAATCATCAAATCTTCAAAAAAAAAAATTTGTTACACTGTAACTGAACCCCACTTTCCCCGTTCGGAAAACCACGATCTCCACTGCTTCGGTCGTGGGCTACACGTGTCTTGCGGAGACGTAGAGACGGTGGCTATTTGGTATGTCCCCATCTCCCTTTGGTAAAATCTTCTTCGTCCCATCGCCCTCCTGCTACAGCAAAGCTCAAAAGCCCTAGCGCCACCGCTAGAAGTCTCGACGCGGCGAGGAAAAGCTTCACTGCCTCGACCTCTCCGTCGCCGAAATCACACCGGAACCGGATCATCTTCGTCTGCCACCGCCGTAGCTATCATCTGTTGCCGAGTTAGGGCGCAGTGGACTCGCACCGAAGAGCATCTACTGCTACTTCCTTCTCTGTTCTTCGTGCGCGCTATATACGGCAAATAAAAACCCTATTTTTACAGCTCTTTCGATCTACTATTTTACCTTAGATGTGTGAAATCTGTTTTTCCTCAAGTATCCATCAGTCTCTTTTCCTCAAACAATGTTTATTCCTCAACTATTGATGAATTTCACTAAGCATCTAAAAATCTGCACGAGATTCCTCAATTGTGCAAATTTTTGAATCTGTGCAACTCTGGAACCCAAGAACAGTGTGCTTAGACGAATTCCTCATCCACTCATCAAATTCCTCAACTTTAAATTTTTTTAATTTCATAAAATCTGAGAACACATATGACCTCTCCAAATTCATCGCAACTATACTCTGTTCACAGGTACAAAATGTGAGCTGATGAATCTCTAGGTTCTCATCAACTTAACTCATTTGCAGCATTTCTTGAAGAAAATCAGCAAGTTTCATGAGAATCCTCAAGAGTTCAATTTCCTCAGCAAAAGCTTCAGCTGAAGAAAATGGAAGATGAAAGGAAGCAAAAGGGTGGCAAGAAGCTCGAGCAGAACACTGCCATTGATATCCCTGAAGATATATACTTGGAATACTGCACGCCTGATGAGCAAGAGACTATGCCCAAGAGGAAGATAAGGCTTCAAAAGATAGAACGCCGATGGGCTAAGGAGTGGAAAGAATACAGATTCATCACTCCCAAGTACGCGAAGAAATTCGCTCTGAAGCCTCTTGGCAAACGGCCTCCTCTTGAGGATTATCAGGATGCACACCCCTCTAGCCTCAAGACAATTGATGACTATCCCGAAGAAAAGTGAAAACACTTATCAAAGCTTGAGAAGCAAGCAGAAGCCGCCGTGAGGAAATTCAATGAAGAATCTGCTGCTCCTGCAACTGCCGCCACCTCCTATGCAGCTGAAACTTCTGGTACGGCCATTCCTGAAATGAAGTATGTGCCATCGAAACCAAAGGCTTCAAAGCCTCAGGAGAAAATGCCATAGAAAGCTGCACCAGCATCCGCACCAAAACCCTCAGCACCACCAAAGATTTCAAAGCCTGAACATAAGCAGATTGTGAAGCAACTGCCTACTGTCTCCAGCTCCTGTGTTCCCTCTGCAAAAAGCTCTGAGACAAAGTCTTCACCAACTCCAATGAAGACTAAGGTGATTGCTGGGAGAGGAACCAGACCAAGCCCTAGCAAAATCATCAAAGTCCCTTCTGCATCAGAAGGTAGTGATGAATATGATGATGAGACTCTGCAAGCCATCATCATACACAATCAGGAGAGGGTAGCACAGGCTTAAGGCAGCACCATTCCTCTGGCCATGGACCAAAAAGTCCTCTTGGATTACATCAACATACGGTATGAGGACCCCAACACTCCTATTGATGATTTGAAGCTTCCCCCAGGCATCAGCTACATGGTGGCCACATTCATCAACGAGGCCAACTGGAAAGAGCAGCAAGCCAAACAAGCTAAGGTTGTAAAGCTCAAAAAGGAGAAATTCCTCAGACAGAATCTCCTCAACCTAACGCCTGATGCACTTGTGTCCACACAGGCAGAATTGAAGACTTTGACTAACAAGTACACTACGCTCTCTGACCATGAAAGTATCAAGAACACTTTCATCAAATTTTCTGTTGACGCAGTTAATGATTACAACAAGAAGGTTGTCCCTCCAGCAAACAACAACTCAGCCTCTGATTGAGGAACCCGCTGATGAAACTGCTCATGCTAAGGAAATCCCTCACGAAAGCCATGTTGATGAACCGACTATTGAGGAAATTACCAAGGAAAATCCAGCTGATGACTCTGCTACACCTCGTGAAACTGCCCCAGCTAATGCTTCTAAGCCAGCTGATGACTCTGCTCCAGCTGAGGAAACTGCCAGGACGGATATGTCTCCGCCTCTTGAAGAGAAAACATCTTCACCAAAATCTTCAAAAGTGAAGAAAATGACTCCGTCTACATCAGACGTGAAGAAGACCAGAGCTGCTGAAAAGGAAACCAAGAAGAGAAAAGCTTCCTTAGCAGAAGAATCAACTCGGGCCAAGCGCCTCAAATCTCTTGATGAAAATGCACCTCTGGATCCTGTGCCTCTCAACGTTGCTCCATCTTATGAGATGACTCCCTTCGAAAGCAAAGACAAGGAGCACTTGGTAGATGTGGAAATGAAGAATGCTGAGTCTAAGGAACAGACTGATGAGGAAATTTGGATTGATGACAATCCTCAGACCTTCATTCCTCCTGAAGAAACTGCTCAACGATCAGTTGAACGAGCTGATGAATCATGCTCCTCCACCGAGCAAACCCCTCAAACTGAGAAAGACCAAAGTGAAAACCCTCAGCCTCAAGAAAATCAAAATCCTGAGCAAAATCCTCAACCTGAGGCTCAGGATGAAGCAATTCCTCCTCCTGCGCAAAATCCTCAACCAGAGGCTCCCATTGATGACATTTCTCAACCAGAGCAAGCTCCTCAGCCTGAAGCACAAGCAGATGAAATTCCTCATCCTGAGGAACATGCTGAGGAAAATGCCCCTGCACCAAATCTAGAGAACGCTCTTGTCGTCGACAATCCAGAAACTCCGATGATTGTCTCTCCTCGAGGGAAGAAGCAAAACCTTCAGTCGATGCACTGTCAGCCGTTCTCCAAACGGCCAACGTTTCAAAAGGAATCCTTGTTTGATGAACGCATGTACTTCATCGGAGAAAATCCTATGACAGGCCTCGCATCAAGCATCTGAAGTTTTGGACCAGGACACACCTCAACTACTATGCATCTGTGCTGTGTGGGAGAAACAAGATTTTCCAGCACAGGCATATTCCTCATGTTGAGCTGGATGAAATTCATTTCTTTGCTCCAGTCCTCAACTTTCTTCATGAAGCAGGACTGCTCCCCATGTGCTCAGATATCTATCATTGGAACATCGACATTGTTCTTCAATTCTATGCAACTCTGCACATCTCCGGAGATCCAACAAACATCAACACTTGGGTGCTGGATTGGATGACGCAACACACACACTTCAAGGCTCCTGCCAATGAGCTACTTCAAGAACTCTATGTGTCAATTCCCTCAGAACAAGCAGTAAAGTTGTATGATTAACGGGAGCTGCCAAACAAGCTGATGGAAGTCCTCATGAAGCCTTTGGCCAAGGGGCAACCACCAAGAACAACCTTCCTGGTCCATGAGCTGAAGTACGAACCCAGAACGGTTAACAGAATCCTCTACAGTGTTCTTGCGCCTATCAAGGGTCATGATGATGAAGAAGATGTCGTAGGCATCCTGAAGAATATTCTCTTCAACATCATCCATGGCATTCCCAACAACATCCATGATTTCTTCTCGAGGACTCTGGCGGAAAATACTATGTCCCCTTTTGACCTGAAGATTTACGCTCCATGGATCATGAGATTCATCAGACGCAGGTCAGGCATCAACTATCACGCTGATTTCAACAACCATCAAGGTTATATGCCTCCCCTAAGGGTTAACAAGAAGACTTTCGAGCCCGTTGAAGGAAAAGGCAAGTCTGTTATTGATGAAGGCAGTCAGCCCCTTGATGGCCAGTTCCGACAGCCAGATGCTTATTCCTCATGGGATGACACTGAAACCCATTCACCAAGTCATATTGCTCCAAGGGTGATGAATACCAGAGAGCTAGTTCTCAGTCTTCACCAAAAGGTTGATCGGAATCACAAGTGGGTCAAACGCCAGTTCGGCGCCATTGCGAAAACCCTCAATGAAACACAAAATGCCGTGAAGCTTAACCATCATTATCTTCATGAGGTTTTTGATCGCACCTGGGCCACACTGGCTCATTTGAAGACTCCACCAGAACTTGAAGAATTGGAGTTTGCACAGGACTTCGACTGGTCGTGGCCACCAAAGAAGAAATTCAGGCCAATTCCCGTTCCAGACCTTGAGGACAGTTTTTTTTTCATTCCGCACTACTGAATCAGATGAAGACCAACAAGATACTGCCAGAGGTCCAAGGAGGAAGTCTGCTCCCAAGAATGCTCACACGTCTTCCTCAACTTCCAAGAAGTGAAAGTCTTCACGGGGGATAGTCCATAGTTTGTCCCTTTTTGTCACTTGATGACAAAGGGGGAGAAATCTCAGAGTTAGTCTTCACGCGTGATATATTTTGGGGGCTTATAAACTTTATTTAAGTTGCAAACTCTTGGCTCTTCTGAAGGGTTTTATGTAACGAGTTTTAACTTAAGCCCGATGGTACTCTAATGCTTTTGAACATTTTTCTTCGCATGCTTATTCCTCAAAATTTTAATGCACGCATGCTGGAATTACCATTTGTCATCATGCATCCTCAATTTATTCATACTATATGTCGTATGTATGCATGATTTACAAGACTCAGGGGGAGATCTCCATGATATAAATCATCAATGTGCATTTGCTGTGAAAAGCAAAATCCTCAAGATATGCAGATCTTCAGGGGGAGTCTCTGTGACTCTTGATTTCAAATTCCTCAAATGAGTATTTACACTTCATATTTTTATCCCCCTAGAAGACTTCACCTAATTGTCATCAACCACCAGAAAGGGGGAGATTGTAAGTGCATCTAGTGCCTCGTAGTGATTTTGGTGGTTTGAAGACTTATAGGTTAAGTATCTAATGTGTTAATAGGTGTACACAGGATCTATAAGTCGCCGAGGAGTTTGAAATATTCGATGAATATCGAACCCTAAAAATGTATATCTTTGGCTGAAGAAATTGCTCTGAAGCTGAAGAACTAAATCGCGAAGGAATTGCGATGAAATTGATATTCCTCATGACGAAATTGAAGATGAGGAATTCGGTGTGCCCTGACGAAAAACACACTGAAGACTTTGAAGCATGAAGGTTTATTCTGTCTGTTTTATTTTGTTCACTTTTGGGTCATAGGAACACCGTACTGTTAAAGGGGGTCAAAGTAACACGTCGGAATGAATTTCCTCATGATGCTCAACCCAAGCCTAATCCTACCAAAAGCCTCAAGTGAGGAATATGAGAGACATGAGGACTCTCACAGTTGAGGGTCCTGACCGTTACCGCAAGTCGCGCCACATCATTGGTCTTATCCACACCAACGGTCAAATTATTTAAGGGCATTAATGTCAAATCATGTTGGGATGCTCCTAGGCTATAAATAGCCGCCCCCACAACCTATAGCTGGTTGGCTGCTCCGTTAGAAACTGACACTTGTCATAAGACCAATCCAAATTCCTCAGAGTCTTCGAGAGTAATTCATCAGTGAGGAAATACCCCAAACACCAAACCATAAACCGAAAACCAAGTGATTGGGCATCACTGAAGAAGTTGTTCCTGTGTGGGACTGAAGCCTTTTACCTTTGAGGACTGTGCATCCGCCACACGGTTATGCGTCATGGTCTAGAGCAATCCAGCACTTAATTGTGGATCGCCAAGTGACCAAGTTTGTGAGGGTTTGGTAGTCTGCCCTGAAGACTTACCACGAGTGTTGGGCAAGGACTGTGTGTTCTTAGCCCATGGAGAATATGGTAGGGACTGTGTGTCCCGGGACTATGTATCACGGGACTTTGTGTCTTTTGGTTTCAATACCAAGCCGCTCCAAACCAGATGTACAACTGTCACAATAGTTCGAACTCGGTCATCAACCACTGTCTTCATTGTGAAACGGGTTCTATTTCTTCAACTCTTTACATTCCTCATCTTGTATGTTGACGATTCTCACTGTCACTGTTTGAAGATTTTGCTGAAGACTTTCTCTGAAATTCCTCAACCCCAAATTCTCACACGAGTTAATCCTCATCCGTTTTCTTCGTCCGTGCATACTGTGCAAACTGTTTTTCATATTCTTCACCTTGAAAACTGTTGTAGTGTTACTTTCACTTCTGATCCTTTGTTGTTTCCGCTGCAATTTAGTCATGAGTGAGGGATTTCCTCAAAAGGAATTTCCTCAGTGATGAAATTCTAAAAATCTCCTATTCAACCCCCCTCTAGTCGATATAACGCACTTTCACGACGACGATGACATCAACAACGACAACAACAACAATAACAACAACGACGACGGCAACGGTAACAACAACGACAAAAGCGACACCAACGACAACAACAACAACAACAACAACAACAAAACCAACAACAACAACAACAAGAAGAACAACAAGAACAAGAACAACAACGACGACGACGACGACAACAACGAAAATGACGAGAACAACAACAACAACAACATCAACGACAACAACAACGACAACAACGACTCCAACGACGTCAACGACGACAACAACAACAACAACAACAACAACAACAACAATAATAGTAACAACAACGACAACGAAGAGGACGACGATGACGATGACTATAACAACAAAAACAACAAGAAAAATAACACCACCAACAACAACAAGAACAACAACAACAACAACAACAAGAACAACAAGAAAATGAGAACAACAACAACGAAGACGACGATGACGATGAAAACAAGAACAAGAACCACAACAACAGCAACAACAACAATAATAACAATAACAACAACAACAACCACAACAGCAACAAGAACAACGACGACGACGACGACGAGAATGAAGAAGATGACGACGATGAAGACGATGACCACGACAACGATGACAACAACAACAACAACAACAACAACAACAACAACAACGACGACGACGACGACGACGACGACGATGACGACGATGACGACGACAACGACGACGAGGACGACGACGATGACGATGACGACGATGACGACGACAACGACGACGAGGACGACAACGATGACAACGACAACCACCACCACCACCACGAAAACAACGATGACAGCCACAACAACAACAACAACCACAACAAGAACAACAACAAGACCAACAACAACAACGACGACGACGAAGACATCAACAACGACAAAAACAACAATAACAACAACGATGACGACAATAGTAACAACAACGACAAAAGCGACAGCAACAACAACAACAACAACAACAACAACAACAACAACAACAACAACAACGACGACGACGACGACGACGACGACAACGACGACAATGACGAGAACAACAACAACAACAACAATAACATCAACGACTACAGCAGCTACAACAACGACTACAACGATGTCAACAACAACAACAACAACAACAAAAAACAGCGAGGACGACGACGACGATGAATACAACAACAACAACAACAACAACAACAACAACAAGAAAAACAACAACACGACAAAGACGACGATGACAACGACAACAAGAACAAGAACAACAACAACAGCAACAACAACAACAACAACAATAATAACAATAACAAAAACAACAACAGCAACCACAACAATAGCGACAACAACAATGACGAGATAGAAGACGATGATGACGACGACGATGACGATGACAATGATGACAACAACAACAACAACATCATCATCATCAGTAACAACAACAACAACAACAACAACAACAACAACAACAACAACAACAACAACAATAACAACAACGACGACAACGACGACGACGACGACGTCGATGACGAAGACAACGACGAAGAGGACGACAACGATGACAACGACGACCACCACCACCACCAGGAAAACGACGATGACAGTCACGACAACAACGACAACCACAACAAGAACAACAACCACAACAACAACGGCGACGACGGCGACGACGATGACGACGGCAACAATGACAACAACAACAATAACAACAAGGACGACGACAACAGTGACAACAACGACAAAAGCGACATGATGAGGACATCGACACCATTGTTACACCCACAGCCCCAACAGCTATATATACTTGACCAGTTACTAGAGCTCGTGCACGCCAATTGAATTACCAGGTACTTTCGTTTCTTGGGAATACTTCTAATGTTCACGCCTATTGAACAGCAACAATAACAACGACGACAACGACGACGAGAATGAAGACGATGACGATGATGGTGACAACGATGATGACGATGACGACGATGACAACGACAACGATGACAACAACAACAACATCATCATCATCATCATCATCATCATCAACAACAACAACAACAACAACAACAACAATAATAACAACAAGAACAAGAACAACGACGACGACGATGACGACGACGAGGACGAGGACGACGACGATGATGAAGACAAGACGACGAGTTCGAAAACGATAACAACAATGACCACCACCACCACCACGAAAACAACGATGACAGTCACAACAACAACAACAACCACAACAAGAACAAGAACAACAACAACAACAACAACAACAACGTCGACGACATTGAAAACCGCAACAATAACAACAACGACGACGACAACAGTGACAACAATGACAAAAGCGACATGATGAGGACATCGACACCTTTGTTACACCCACAGCCCCAGCTGCTATATATAGTGGACCAGTTACTAGAGCTCGTGCACGCCGATTGAATTACGAGGTACTTTCGTTTCTTGGGAATACTTCTAATGTTCATGAACATATGATGCTGCCTAAGTTAGATACTTTTGTTGTGCTCATGAATGAAGGACCTAGCATGGACAAGAAGGATATCCGTTGGAGCGGGATCAAGCGTGGAGAAGAAGGTGCACGCGCGGGAAAGAACAATGGAGCTTCCACTGGTGATTTTCGCACTCTAAAGCCATCATAAGGAGAGCATGAAGGCTTTGGACGAAATATTCAAGACGCCACTTTATTTTTGGGCCAGGCCCATGTAATTTTGAAATACCATAATATAGGCTATTTTAAAGTCCGTATTTGTGGGGAAACCGAGTTTGGGGCTGTTTTAGGACCGCTCCTCCAAGGGTCACGCAATTGCCTCTATTCCCTCATATATACAGCCCTTATAGCACCGTTTAGACTTGGGTTTTGTTTAGATTACAAGTTTGCCATAGCTACAACTTCGCGTTCTTCGTTTGTGTTCTAGACCAGACAAAGGCGTCATAGAACCCCACCTTCATCAATAAAGCTTTCCTCTTATATTCGCAATATCTTGATTGCAATCTTGGTTTCTTGCTTGTTCTTCGTTTGCATGCAGGAAACATACCTTCGTGGTCAGGTTGATCGTGCTCAAGTGTGATCAACAACCTCTCGGAGTTCCTTTAGCGATTGCTAACGCGCTACGTCCTCACACGTTAGTAGTCGGATCGTTAAAGTCTACTCCACCAAAACGATACCCACGATCTCATCGAAAGACACGGACAACTTCGCCTCTATCACGAGAGCAACGACAACAACAACAACAACAATAACAACAACAACAACAACAACAACGACGACGACGACGACGACGACGACGACAGCGACGAAAATGACGAGAACAACAGCAACAACGACAACAACAACATCAACGACGACAACAACGACAACAACGACTACAACGACATCAACGACAACAACAACAACCACAACAACAACAACAAACACAACAACAACAACAAACACAACAACAACAACAACAACAACAACAACCACAACGAAGACGACGATGACAACGACGACGACAACAACAACAACAACAACAACAACAACAACCACAATGAAGACGACGATGACGATGACGACGACGACGATGACAACAACAACAACAACAACAACAACAACAACAACAACAAAACAACAATAACCATAACAACAACAACAACAATAACAACGACAACAACAACAACAACAACCACAATCACCACGACGACGACGATAGGTACAACAACAACGATAATGATGAGAACAACGACAACAACGACAATAACAACAACGACGACAAAAACGACAACAGCAGCAGCAACAACAACAACGACAAAAACAACAACAATGACAACAACAACAACAACAACAACAACAACAACAACAACAAGAAAACAAAAAGAATAAGAAAAACAACAACAACGACAACAACAACAACAACAATAACAAGAACAACAACAACAACAACAACAAGAACAATGACGACGACGATGACAACAAGAACAATGAAGACGACGACGACCACAACAACAGCAATAACGACGACAACAACAACAACGACAACAACAACAACAACAACAAGAACAATGACGATGACGACGATGACGACGACGATGACAACAACAACAATGATGAGAATAACGACAAAAACAGCAGCAGCAACAACAACAACAACTACTACTACTACTACTATTACTACTACTATGATGAAAACAACCACAACAACAACAACAACACCAACAACAACGACAATAACAACGACAAGAAAGACAACAGCAACAACAACGAAACAACGACAACAATGACAACAACAACAACAATAATGACAACAACAACAATGACAACAATGACAAACGCAATAGCAAAGACAACAACAATAACAACAACAACAACGACAACAACGGCAACAAAAA
>NC_058522.1:203673985-203683985 GCF_904849725.1 Hordeum vulgare subsp. vulgare | reverse complement strand
AGCCGCGAGCACCGATGGAGTCTGCCCGTTTGGCAGCCAGAGAAGCACACATAGCACCTGGCCTGTGTTTGTGTGGATGAAGAACCTTCCCCCCTGGATGTGCATGAAGAGGAAGTACATTCACATGAGTATGCTAATTGAAGGGCCGCAACAACAAGGGAACGACATCAGTCTGTATCTAGGGCTGCTGAAAGAGGAGCTAGACACGCTGTGGAAAACGCTAGCCAATACGTGGGACGCTGCAGCGAAACAATATTTCCCTATGAGAGCCACACTGGTCACGAGGGTGCACGACTATCTCGGTTACGGATATGTCGCGGGGCAGGTCGTCCACGAATTTTGTGCATGCGTCAGGTGCATGGATGACACAACATATCGCGAGCTAGATGGAGATCCCGGGTCTTTGAAAACCGTGTTCATGGGACATCGAAGGTGGATTCGCGACGATGACGCATGGAGAAAACGCAAGGATTTTTTTGATGGTGAAACCGAACCCCGAAGACCCCCACGTACGAGGAGCAGCGAGGAAATAGACAAGCTATTGAAAAAGTGGAAAGAGTGCCCACCGTAGGGAAAGAAGCGAAAGGCGCCACAGCCGCTTCTAAAGGTATGGAAAACGAGGTCTGTTTTCTGGGACTTGCCGTACTGGAAGATCCTCCGTGTGCCTCACAGCCTTGATGTCATGCATATCACGAAGAACGTGTGCGAGAGTCTGCTTGGTACCCTGCTCAACATGCCAGAGAGGACCAAAGATGGGCTGAAAGCAAGGGCAGACTTGAAATCAATGGGCATCAGGGAGGAGCTTCACGCAAAACTCCCTAATGATTATGATGATGATGATCATGATGAGGCGAGGGACACGGAAAGTCGTCGCAAAGGCAAAAAGTTCAAGAAGATCGAATATGACTGCCCTCCCGCTTGCTTCATTCTAAGTCAGAAGGAGATCGATCAGTTTTTCACCTGCCTCGTAGGCGTAAAACTTCCTTACAGTTACGCGGGGAAGATAAGCAGATACCTAGACTCAGCGAAGCATAAGTTCAGCGGGATGAAGTCTCACGACTGTAACGTGCAGATGACTTAGATACTTCCAGTTGCAATCCGTGGGATAACGGACGCGCACGTCCGTGAAACGCCATTTGGCCTATGCAACTTTTTCGACGTCATCTCTCGGAAGTCGGTCGGCGTGAGGCAACTCAGAAGGCTACAGGAAGAGATCGTGGTGATACTATGCGAGCTTGAGATGTACTTCCCGCCCGCATTCTTTGACGTTATGGTGCATCTCCTGGTCCATATCGTGGAGGATATCATCCAACTTGGACCGACGTTCCTGCACAGCATGATGCCGTTCGGAAGGATAAACGGTGTCATCAAAGGATATGTTTGCAACAGGGCACGTCCAGATGGAAGCATAGCCCAGGGCTTTCTGACCAAAGAGTGCATCTCCTTCTGTACGAATTATCTAGGAATCGAGAACCCCGTTGGTTTGCCCGTCAACAGGCACCTCGGCAGGCTCGCTGGATGGGGTCACCGCTAGGGTCGCCGCAAAATGCATGTCGACTTCAAGGGTCGACTCGCCGACTTTGAAATAGCAAACCTAGTCGCGCTACAACACATAGACATGGTCCATCCTTGGGTGGTAGAGCACAAAACCTTTATTGAGAAGACGTACAATGACGGAGGCCAACAGAGGACGGACGGAGATATAATCAAAGAGCACAACTCATATTTCACGCGTTGGTTCAAGGACAAGCTTCTGTCGTACCCTTTACACGAGGATTCTTCCATGGAAGAAAAACGCATATTCGCCTTGTCACAGGGCGCCGAGCACAACTTCATGACCTATGAGGTGTACGATATCAACGGGTACACATTCTACACCGAGGAAAAGGACATGAAGTGCGATTATCAGAACTCCGGTGTAACAATGGAATCCTACACCGGTAACGACAAGGACATATACTACGGAAGGATCGAGGAGATCTGGGAGCTGAGCTACGGTGGAGAGAAGGTTCCGATGTTCCGTGTCAAATGGGCCAAGAGCGTCCTAAAAGAAGACCGGTATTTCACCACCATGGTTATACACGAAGCCAAATCGAAGACCGCGGGCGCAAACGTCACCGCAAAAAATGAGCCATGGGTACTGGCTTGCCAAGTGGACCAATGCTTCTTCATTACCGACCCGTCAAAGCCCAGTCGTGTTGTCATGAGGAGAGGCAAAAGGAACATCATCGGAATGGATGGAGTCGCCAACTAGCAAGACTTCGACAAGTACGGCGACCCGAAGATGGAAGATGATGACGATGATGAAGTAGCACATAGCACAAAAAGAAGCACGACCACCCTACCTAAAGGATGTCCGTTCAAGAGAAGAATTCAAGGGGTTCCGGGGCGAAATTATGCAACCGCGAGAAAGAAGGGCAAGAAGATCATTGTGAAAAGATAGCTAATTAAGATCGAATCCCGACGTGTCGGCCGCGTGTGTGTGTTAGTGGCAAGATCAATCTTTGACGACTGTTATTTCACGTCACTTGATTTCAACCATGTCATGTAATTCTAAATCTTTGCACAATGTGATATCACCTCATAGCATGATTTTTTGTAAGTGTCTCTCTCCGTGAGCTATATGGATGGGTTAGGTGTAAAACATGCATTCCTCGGGCTACTCGTAAAACACATTAGCTCGTTTGGCTAAACAAGTGGAAATGAGTGATTGGCTCTTTTCATAGTTCTTAGTAAGAAAATAGATGAAGTAAATACAAAGTATACTAGATAGGCGGCAAAACTATTACATGCATGCAACTAAAAATAAAAAAAAAGTTAGTAATGGCGCACCAAGGGAAGGTGAGCCATTGCTATCACCTTACTTATGGCGCACCACTAGACGGTGCACCATTGCTATCACCTTACTTATGGAGCACCACTAGGAGGTGCGCCATTGCTATCACCTTACTTATAGCGCAACCCTAAATGGTGCGCCATTGCTAACCCTCAACCAATATACCAATTCGTTCCCCCTCCCCTAACTCTCCCCACAGCGCGCCCTCCCCTAACTCCCCCACCTCTCCTCGATCTCCTCCTCCTCCTCCTCCGGTGAATCCCTCCTCCTCCATGGGGACTGCGCCGCCGGGGACTCCCTCCTCCTCCTCCACGGTGACTGCGCCGCCGGTGACTCCCTCCGCTCTCCACAGCAGCGGCCGCCTCAACGGCAGCGGCCCCCTCTCCGACAGCCCGCCCGTCTCCTCCTCCTGCTGCTCCGGTGACTGCGCCGCCGGTATACAGTGATATCTCATCACCCCCAGCCCCCTCTCCGCATTTTTCTTCTTACTTGGAAATAGCACCTTTCGTATTTTAGGTTAAATGTAGCATTGTGGCACCACCAACTAAGGAACCCCCATGTCTAGCTGGCAGAGGAATTAGATGCATGTTTACAAACTATTAGGCATCAACTGTCATGATCTAGGCTCGGCTCAGTGGTAGCAGTGTGCTCATGGATCCCCTCTTCTCCTCCACTTAAGCCACTAATCCCATTACATGGCATCAACTGTCATGAACTCATGATAATGTACTTCCATCCACTAGATAATCTTATTCTTTGCCAATGGTGTATACAGTGTCACATACATGCTTAAACATGGCACAAGCCTAATTTTCTGATTGTCGCCGAGACAAAGTGTACTCATTAACAGTAGTAATTACCAAGGAAATCAACATCATCATCTCTAAATCCTCAGGAACTCCATGAACTATTTTAATGTGCATGCTTAGCAGGCTGGCACACATATTTTTCCCCAGCTCCCATGTTCTTGTTCTACTTAATCCTGCAAAGATATACTGACACAACTTGCAGTGGGATTTAACCAATTAATTAACCCATGCATGATGTTGGTGAGCTGTCCTTGTGTATACAATTAGGCCACCCTGCCTGTCTGATCTGTGGATTAATCCATGGACCAGAGCATTGACTTGCATCCCATCATTGCCAGTACACAACCGAATCACAAGCCCCCTCCCCCTTCCCGATGCATGTTCCTGGCTCACTTCTTTAATCATCGACATATTTTGCACATCCCTATTCTTTAATCATTCACCCGAAAACATTTTTCAAATTTAAACCTTTTTTCAAAACATCCCTATTAGTCTAGAAGATGTGATAAGGCTCTGCAAAGTCAGGGAGCTGTTCTCAGTTCTCACTAGGGACACAAGATCGCTCCCATCCTTGTCCTGAAAAGAAATGCATGGTCAATATACTAAAATGACTATTGCTAAAAATGGAACTACAAACTATTATCAAGTAGTGCAAATTGAAACTTCTACATGCATTCATAGTGCCTAACTTCTTCATAGAAATGGCGAGTCACGGACATAAGTCAGGGCCTTGGCAACACAACAATTTAAAATTCCGTATGATTTGGTTGTGATTAGATGATTATGATACTTTGTCATTGTCACTTACTTGTGTGCGGCTATAATAGCCTCTGATTTTTATTATCACTATCACTTGAGGATATTAAAAATAGGAACATTTGCTAGGAAATAACATGTCCAAATGTCACACTAAGCATATTTTCTCTTATTTGCCACTAACATGTAACAACATCGAATAGGGTAACATGTTAAAATGTGGGTCACCGCCAGTATAATAGAAATGAACCAATTAATCCTCTGCAATTGCCTGTTAGATGCTATAGCACACATATTTATAATTCAAAAGTGGATAGTGTTCATCAAACATCATACAAATAAACCAGCGAAAAATATCCAGTGGAAGAAAAAAACAGTTAAACATCACTATTCATACTGATATGTTTTTTATGTATCTGCCATGTCTAGTCAATTAAAATGAACTACTTTGAGTTAGTGCTGCGTGTGAAAGGCTACATATTACAGCAGAATTATACTTCTTTTTTGTGAGAAACATAGCACAGTTGAAGCAAATTCTCTCATTTTAGAATTTTTTCATGGCTGGGACATCCAGACTAGGTACAGAGATCCTTTTAAACTGAAGGGTACTTCTATCTATTCTTATTTAAGTCATGATGTTTGATGAAAACCAGAAAATAATGATGTTTCAGAATTTACATACTGGAATCCTATATGAGCTTGATGGAACCGGTGACTCATATTTGTTACCCCTTTCTCCTGAAACTTAGGTTAATTTCAGTTTCTATCTAGAATTGGGCACTCCTAGATCAAGAAAATTAGCAAAGGTCAGGCCCAATTTTCTTGACCTAGAAGGTGCCCGATTCTCAACCAAAACAAAATCCTTATCCTTTCTTGATAACAGAGCTTATTTCTTTTTAATTCTTATGTTTATTTTTTATGTGAGTGAAAAGGATCCAAAATGATCTACTCAAATGTTAGATTACATGACATTGTCAATACTACCAGACTACTGGATTAGTGTTATCTTGTTATACTAGCACATTATTTTTGTTTTCTTTTGCTTCACTAAAAGGGTCCTAAAAATGAAACACTGACTATTACTACTTTTTGATATGGATACGTTGGATCTTCTCGTGTGTCACGTTTTGCGATCCTATGGAGTAAAAGAAAAGTAAAATTGAATACGGTGGAATTATAGTTGGTGATAATTCAACGCCGTGCAATAACTCTAGTACCCTTTTTGCTATTTAGAGCGAACATGGCCAAAAACGATGAGGCCGACGAATCGGGCAAGCCATTCTGGGAGCTATCCCAGGAGCTGGAGGAAGAACCTCACCGCTATGAGGACGCCGCGGAAGACACCGATCACGACTACACAACCCCTAGTGGCGTCGGGGATGGCACCACTGATGGTGCCGCCGGGGATGCCACCACTGATGATGGCAGCAAACGCACAGATGGGAGCCAACCGAAGAAGCAACGGAAGGATCGGCAGCCGAACGTGCTCGGTACCGTCAGGGAGGAATTTACTAAAGTGTCCTCCAGTGGGCATCCAACGGCGCCCAAAGAATTACTCGGTGGGTACGCGGGACAACTCAGATGCATTCTCCGGAGCACCGTCTCGATCAACAACGAGAACCTAAGGCATCAAGGGCGAGCGAATTTGCACAACCTCCTCTTCCCGAAGGTGCACGAGCGATACAAGTTCCCCGGTGACGTCGCAAACACACGCCTCGCAGGGAATAAAGTGAACAGTGCCACCCTCACGAAGATGAGCACGGCCCTAGCTACTTGGAGAGCCTCGGTGAAGAGAAGGATTCTAAGAGGTGATAGTTATGAGAAAATCAAGGACACAAATCCTTCGATCAGCGAAGCTGACTACCAGGAGTTCAAGATCAAGTGCGAGAGCAACGCATCCGTGCAATCAGGTCAGTGGGGGAAAGATATGCGGGACATGAACTTAGGGGTCCACAAACTCGGTCCCGGCGGTTACAGAGTGGCGGAACCTAAATGGAACAAGGAGGACGCGGAGCGTGCCGAGCAAGGCCTACCGCCCCTCTTCGATAAATACCCTGAAAAGCAGACCAGGAACTATGTCAGGGCCCGATACAAGGTGATCCCGGTAACAAAGGAGCTTACCACGGATCCGAAGGTGAAGGAGCTTGAGCGTGTTCTGGAAAGGAATACACCCCCGCGTAATTAGCTCCATATGGTTGCATTCTAATTAATGAAGCCAAATTTCCAAATGGTTCACGTTCCTTCCGCAGGAAACTGAAAGCAGTAACGCGGAGTCTCCGAGCTCCCTGTCTGCCCCTTGGGACAACACTTTAAATAGGGCGTTGAACGTAATGAAACACAAGGATAAGCTTAGTAAGTCGTCGTCAGCTAGTCGTGTGGCTGACGAAGGCTTGTCCACGAAATGGTCGGAATACTATAAGGCTGGGCGAAAGGACAGAAAGACCATCTCGGAAAGCCACGAGCGCGAGGTTAAAGAACTCAAGGCACAAGTGGCGCGCATTCCGGAGATAGTCCAAGAGCACGTGCAAGGCCAACTTGGAGCAACGATCACCGCCATTATGCCTTCCTTGCTTGAGGGGCTGCGGGGGTGGATTGCGAGCGGCCAACAGGGGCCGCTCCCGATTCCCAGCTTCACGGGCAGCAACTCGCACAACGCGCCGGCATCGGTGTCTCCGGCGGAGGCGGCATTGGAGGTGCCTCCGGCGTCGGCGCCGGTATTGGAGGTTAATGCACGCGTGTGTGGGAAGAATACGCCATCCGGCACGTCGGCAACAAGCCGCCCCTCCATCACTTGCACGCCCGCCGTTGGCGGTGCCTCGACATTAGCCGAGCTCGACGCCATCACGGTAACTATAAACCTCGGCCAATGACTTCATCTCCTTGCCTTTTTGACTGGGCAACCCTGACGCCCTACATGTTTTCGCAGGGAGCCGCCAACGTTCCATGCACTCTCCTGCACTTCGTGGACGGTGAGTTGATTGATGTCGCCAAGGACAAAATCTTTGAACTGGGCAACCGCCTGTTCCACGGTAATCTGATGGCACCCACCGTGTATAGGGTTCAACTGGTTCGGGTGCTGCGGGGCTGCGACGACTTGTTACCTCCGTATCGACCCGCTGGGGCCGACGACGATGATGTGATGACCCGCAGTGCCTGCTTAAACTAGTCCATGCTTTTGCCAAAGAGCTAGATTCATTTTGGGGCAGGGGACACCAACCCACAGACAACACCGCCAGTCGTGCCGGCGCCTAGCCATGGCAAGACCGCTGCAACGCTACCGCCGTCAGCTGATCCGGACATGCATTTGGCACAGGATCCGGACGACAACGACGATACAATTTCCAACGTCGATAAGTACATCAACGAACATGGGTACGTGACAATGACGACTTGTTCGGGCCTCCTTCTCAAGAACCCAACCCTGCAAAAGTCGATGGCGATCAAGCTGGTACCGCGGAGAAACCCAATTTCAACAGGCATCGGCTGGTCAGTTCTCAGGAGACGCCTCCAGCTCCCACCTTCACCGAGACTCAAATTGCCGAGGTGCGAAATATTATCAGCCCCAACACACTCAAGAAGGTGGTCTCTCAGCAGAACTCGATCCCATTACAGTAGAAGAAGCAGAAGGGATGGAAAAGAAAAACTAACAAGGGTGCGAGCCATCCGGCACCGAGTATGATCCGTTCTCAGGATGGGCCACCAATACCTAAAGATATTGAGAGGAGGGTTCATGTGGCGGGTAGGCCGATGCTGCCGAATAATATGCTCAATGCTGCAACCAGTGCTATGCGGAGTCTGCATGACGTTGTTCTTTATATGGAGAAGCGGCGTTTCTCCGAGAATTATGGGGCATACCCGGTTTTCGTGGCCAAGGTCCCAGAGGGCAAGGGCTTTGTCGATAGCAACATCGGGCATATGATCGTCCTGCGGTTTGATGACATCTTCGCTATGCTTAACCTTTATCCTTTGCACTACACCTTCATTCGGCTATTTTCGCTCAGTATAGAGATGCGGATCATTAGAGACAAGACCCCGGACATCCTCATAGTTGACCCCTTCTACATGTGTGCCAAGCTCTTGAACGGCGCTGGGGACCGGCAAGTCGCCAGTTCATACCTCGAACGCGTCATTCTGGCGAACGCAGATAAGGATAACTTCCTCGTGCCTTACTTTTCTGAGTAAGTCATCCTCTCATCGCCCTGTAACATATGATTTCTTAGATTTCGATCATTCTTTTTTTTCTAACATTCCATGTTTTGTGCAGTGACACACATTGCACACTCATCCTCTTTAGCCCGAAATATTCCATCGCCACGTATTTCGACTCGGACCATGAGTCGAAGAAAGACTACACAAATATCAAGAAAGTTTGATGATGTCCTCCTCGGCTACGCAAATCTGGAGGCACCTTCAGGAGCCCAATTCTTAGGTAAGGCAAGCACGTGTTCACCCACATAACGACGTTCCCCTGCGTCAAGCAGCCTCCTTGCAGTCAGAAGGATGCCTACTACGCCCTCCATCACATTCGAGCGATCGTACGGGACTAGCATCACCGTATGCCACCAACTGAGCTCAAAGATTGGGCCACACACTTGTCGGCAATCCAGGACGAGCACATGAGACAAGAATTCTTTCGCATCCAGTCGGAGTTGGCGGAAATCATCTATCAAGATGTCCTTCCTAGATCGGGGCAGTTCTACCTAAACTGTCCACCGTCCAACAGTGATATTGACCCAACGCTACAAATGCAGGCTGACAACAACCACACATTCATGACCATCACGAAAGACGGCGGCTTCATCCACGCTCCGGTCCCTGAGTCGAGTCGAAAGTACTGATGCTGTGTTGTAATTAAACTTTAATGAACTTGTATGTCTCTTTAGTTTGGATAGTCGTTGTACTTATATGTGTAGTCGATGCTATTTATTAGTAGGACCATGAATCGTGGTATTAATGTGTTGCTTTTCACTTCCGATCGTTTTGTTGCATACTTATATATTGCTTATATATTAACTGTGAATTACTTTTGTTTGTCTAGTGCATAGAGATGCTGTCGTATGTCGTGTACAAGGGTGTGATTCCCGGAGTCTACGACGACTGGGAGGAGTGTCGGAGACAGGTTCACCGTTTCAGCGGTAATAGTTTCAAAGGGTACACAACTAGGGCGGAGGCGGAAGCTAGATACGCGCGCTATCTAGCGGGAGAGAGGAGGGAACGGAGGAGGAACCGGATGAAGATCAGTTTCATCGCGATGATGCTCATCGTGACCGCAACCCTCTTCTATGTGATGGTAGTTTAGATATCGACTTGTAATGTGAAGACAAACTCGCTACTCGCGGTCTCGAGACTTGTAATGTTCTAATATTGTTCGGTATTTTGAATTCGGAGACTAATATGATGAAATGTATTCGGAGACTAATCTTCTATTGTATTCGATAAATCTGTTCTTTATATATATGTTGTGCTGTTTATATTCTGTGCTATAATGTATATTTTAACCTGTACAAATATCAGAAAAGAAAAAAAATCCAAATATTCATAGAAGTGGCGCACCAAGTTGTTGGTGCGCCATTAGTCTCTTGGATAGTAATGGCGCACC
>NC_058522.1:203656485-203668985 GCF_904849725.1 Hordeum vulgare subsp. vulgare | reverse complement strand
AATAAAGACGACAACGATGATGACGACAACAATGATGATGACGATGACGATGACGACGACGACGACGACGACGACGTTGATGATGACGGCAAAGACGACGACGACGACAACAACAACAACAACAACAACAACAAAAACAACAACAAAAACAACAACAACAAGGACGACGACGAGGACGATAACGATGACGACGACAACGACTACGACGATGAAGACGATGACGACAAATACAACAACAACAATTACAACAACAATAATAACAACAACAAGAACAACAAGAACAACAACAACGACGACGACGACGGCAACAATAATGATGAAAAGAACGACAATGACGAGAACAACGACAACAACAACAACAACAACGACAACAACGACAAGAACAACAAAAGCGCCTGCAACGACAACAACAAAAACAACAACAAGAACAACAACAACAACAACTACCACAACGATGACAACTATGACAACAACGACGACAACAACGACAACGAAGAGAACCATGACAACAACGACAACAACGACAACTACAACAACCACAACAACAACGACAACGAGAGCGACGACAACAACATCCACAACAACAACAACAACAACAACAACAACAACAACAAAAACAGCGACAACAACGATAAGGATGACGTAAATGACGACAACAACGACAACGATGAGAACAACGACAACAACGACAACAACAACCACAATGAGAGCACAGACAATAACAAAAATAACAACAACAATAACCACAACGACAACAGAGACAACAACGATGACAACAACAACAACAACAACAAACACGATGATGATGACGACGACGACGACAACAACAACAACAACAGCAACAACTACAACAACAACAACAACAACAACAACAACAACGAAAACAACAACAACAACAACAACAACAAAAACAACAACAACAATGACTATGACGACGGCAACGACGACGAGGACGATAACGATGACGACGACGACCACGAAGACGACAACAACAGCCAAAACAACAACAACAACAACAACAACAACAACAACAACAACAACAACGACAACAACGACAACAACAAGAACAACAAAAAAACAACAACGACGAAAACAACGACAACAACAATGATGAAAGGAACGACAATGACGAGAACAACGACAAAACAACAACAACAAAAACAACAACAATGACGACGACAACAACGACAACAACAACAAAAGCGCCAGCAACAAAAACAACAACAACAACAACAACAACAACAATAACAACAACAAGAAGGAAGACGACAGTGACGACGACGACGAAAACAACAACAACAACAACAACAACAAATACCAATAACAGCGTGAGAGGCAATCCACCAAAAGCAGGAGTAGGGTTTTACACTTCATAGTGGCCCGAACCTGGGTAATCTGTTGTGTTCAGTGCTACCCTCACATTCGAGTGAGTCCTTCGACATTTCCATCGAGTAGCGGGCTTGGTGAGACTGAGCGAGGAGAGATCGTCGTACACGCCCGTGTGTTCCATTCCTTAAGGTTTTGCGGAGCCCGAGATACGAAATTTGGCGCGCCAGGTAGGGGGCGTGTCGAGGTCTCTCCCAAGGTTCGGCTCTCCGAAACTGAACACACCCATGGCGGGGAAAAGACAAGTCCGCGTGGAGAGGCGGGCTGCCCACGTGGCGCGGACGGTGCTGGCGGGCCACGACGCCTAGCTGCATCCCGCCACCTTGACGACCGACGTCCATGCTTGACAGGCTTTCGATGGGCGCCGGGGGTTGCCATCTTCACAAACCATGCAGCATCCCCGCCCCGCCCCAGCCCTTCCACGCGTTAGATGGACACTTCCCTCGTCCTATCTTTTCAACACCCGACACACAGGCATGACGCGCTGCTGGTGGCGTACGAGCTCAGGCGCCAGCACACCGCACATAAGCGCCACGTCGGAGATCACGGGCGCCACCTCAGGCTCTTCGCCATCGGCACTGCCTCGTTCCCGCTCGAACTGTGTCCGTCAGCCCGTATCGCCACGGCTTGCAAGGACCGCGCCAACGCGCCCTAAACCTCCACCTGGGCTCACCCTACTAGAGATCCGGCGGGAGCGGATGGGTGCAAGACTTGGCCCCGTTGGGAGGGCGTCACCCAGGTTCCCCCGCGCACTTGACGGAGTGGGGAGGGAGTACCGGATCTCGACTACATCAACCCTCGGGGGCTCACACGGTCCGACGACAACCATATTGGCACACCTACGATCCACGGAGGAGACCACGCGGACCGTCACTACAGCAGGAGGCACGAGCGCGACCCCACGGATAACCCCAACGCAAATAGGTATGAACAACTCCATGGGGGTGATCTCAGGGGGTGGCTTAGCGAGGACGCCCAGCGTGGGTGCACTCGCGGGGTGCACCTGCTAGTTGGGAGCTGCCCCACACAGACATCTAGGTTTGGGGACCAGGGACCTCTCGCCTTGGACAGGGTGGCCGCACCCTCATGTCCAAGTCGAGGGGCCCCATCCTGGGGACTAAGGGTGGAACATACGCCTATGTTCCCGGGGCAGACGATCCCAACCTGGGGGACGGAGATGGTATACCCGCCCCCGCCTCTAGGGCGCGCGACGCCCACTTGGGGACCAAGGGTGGAACACACGCCCATGTCACCGGTGCAGGCTTCGTTCGTTTAACAGCTGGTGTTCAGGTACCCGTCGCTTCCCTTAGGCTGGGCTAGCCCGGCATTGGGCGGTTGTCCAGGGTACCAGTCCGGGAACCCGGGGGGGCCAGCGAGGCGCGCTGGGGCATCGCCCCGCGGACTCAGCACCCACCACGTGGGCGAGTCTTTCGGCCGATGGGCGCGGGGGGCTCCCCCTCGCTCGAGGAATCGCTCAGGGCCGGCCAAGCAACACCACTAGAAGCCCGGGGACCGCGAGCGGGGCGCACGCCCATGTGCCCCGCATCCCCGGGCCCTCCATCAATCCTTAACACATCATCAGCGCCCCCGCGACTCCCCCGCGCCACCTCTGCATCGACCCTGCATCGTCCTTCAATTCTTCCGGAACCTACTTCATCCCATGATAGTCTCACGTAATAACGAGCTAAGGCTGTATACGCCCAGGGCCCCCCGAGGACGTGGAAGGGGTCCACACCACGCCTAGTGGAGAAGACAGAGGAATCAACACAGTCCCCCAATGACTTCCAGAATCAGGCGGCTAATGCCTTGGGGGTAGGGACACTCGCGAGGCCAAAGCGTCCTCATGACCTCCCATATACCGCCACCGTGACACTCTCATGTAATAACGAGCCGATGCTGTATACACCCAGGGCCCCCCGAGGAAGCGGAAGGGCTCCACCCCACGCCTAGTGGAAGCCTTATGCTCAGCCCTCGGGGGAGACGGATGCGGTGAATACCTAGGATGCCAGACGCGGCTTTTTCTCATTTCTTCATTGCGTTTTAAGTTGAGACCCACTAGGGCCTTTCCCTTTCTGTTGGATGCTGAGTTGTCGAGGGCTTGGAGGTTTCTCTACTTGATATTTTTAAAATAAAAGAAGGGCGGGGATTTCATTTCTATGTTCTCCCGCTTTGCCGAACTCGTGTTCTCTTTCCCCCTTTTGCTCTGATTGGTGTTTCGCGGGAACCTTGGGAGGTCTCCGGTTCTCCCGAGGCAATCACAAAAACATGCGGAATGCGGAATCACTCGAGCACCAGAAAGAGGGCTCTGCCTCAGGAGCCTAACCGGTCATAATGCCACCCCCTAATGTTGGCGACGTCCCGCAGATCCGGTCGGCGCCGGGATTGGCGGGGCCTCGCCCTATAAAGCGCGAGCTCCGGGACGGCAGGGAAATGTGCAAGACTGGGGCCTGACGACGTAGAGAAGCTTTAGTGTCAAAGGGGACTCCTGAGCAGCATACCTCAGGGGCCTCACTGGTCACAGTGCCACTCGGCCCCCAGGGTGCCGGGGCTTTGCCATGTGAGGACAAACCTTGGTAACGGGTTGCACCACACGACAACAGGGAAATGCGCGCGACTGGGACCTGTAGACACAGAGTGCCGAAAGGGTCCTCAAACCACCCCAAAAGCAGGAAGGATACACCACGAAAGAGCCCATGCTCGCATGTCAAATTATCAACATGGCGACATCACAGGCTGGCAATAGTCGCGGCCAGTATGGAAGCGTCGCACATTCCTCGTCATCAGGGAAAACGTTAAAAGGTACCCCCAGACACGACGTAGATGTTGTTAAACTTAACACATTGACCAATCAGGAGGACGAGGCTGTGAATCATAAGGAAACGTAGTCTTCGGAGTCCACATCGCAGCCCTCTGGAGCTAGCCTTGTCACCAGGTCTTCCACATGAACCTCGACCCATTCGGGCAGGGCTCGGATCATCTCTGGCACTAGATCCAGCACCGAAGCAAAGTCAAAGTCGGGGTTGAGTTGAAGGAGGTGGCTGAAGATGTCCGAGGCCGCCTGACCCAAAAGGTCGCGACTCTTCTCCTCCGCAAGCACAAGGGCCTTCTCGGCGGCCGCCTCGAGATGCTCCACGACGCGGTAGAAAAAGCCCAAGCACTTGGAGTCGTCAGGAATCAAAGGACCGGAGACGCCTTTTCCACAGATGCCGCTCAGAACGTGGGAAGCCCTTCATTCGAGTGACCGGAACATCCTGGAGCACTCATGTTGAAGGCCGCGAGCGTGGGCTGCCTCTTCGGAAGCTTCTCCAAGCAGGGAAGTCGTGCCTTTCACTTGTTTGCAGATATTGGATAGTTTACCCTCGGCAGTGGTTTGCGCGTCCAACGCGACCTATTGGCTTTCCACTTCCTGATCCAGCCTTCTCTGGAGGGTAATGACCTAATCTTGCAGGCAGCCACGACACTTGAGGAAGCGGGACTCCTGGAGCCTCAACTTCGAACGGTAATCGAGAAGAAGGGAACGTCGAGACTCCACCACCCCCTTGTCTATCTCCTCCTGAAGCATCGCTTCACGAGAGGCAAGGGATTCCTCAGCAAGCGACAACTGGCGCTCCCTTGTCTCCAGACGTTACTGATCTAGGCACTGCTCCACCTCCACAAGCCCCAGCAAGTCGGCGGATGCTCGAGGACCTACGTGGAAGGACTTCACCGGCAGGCCCCCCAGGGAGGCCCTCGACGGAGCTTGCTCTTCAAGATGGGTGATGAGGGCGCAAAGCTCCCTGTTGCGGTTTTTGGTGGCCCTGCGCCGACAATCAGCCTCATGAGCCTCAGCGAGAGCGCGCTCGTGGGCTTCTACCGCTATAGCTAGGAATGCCTCTATCTCTGCGCGAGCGCCCTCCCGCTGCAGGCGGCCGAGGTTCACGGCGACCTCAAGATGGCGCCACCCTGACGCAAGGTACTAGCTCTCACATTCCCGGCGGTCTACATGACTGGCAAGCTCCGCCCCTAACGTTGAAGCGCGTCTGCAGCGGTGCGGAGAAAGCCCCATGGGGTGGCAAGCGAACCAGAGACAGGCTCCAGAAGCCAGCGAGGGTTCTCCCCTCCCATACAACGAGTAGGAGAAGCGCGCAAGGAATCACCCGGCCCGAGTCCATGCCGGGGGGTTGGGGCTCCTGTGTGTCCATTTCATCGGCATCGAGCGCCCCACGGTGCCCCTCATCTCCATGGTGGAGGGGTCCAAGGGGAAGGCGCGGCATGGCCCCAAGAGGGGCCACAGGCGAGGCGATAGGTATCTCGCTGAAGTACCGAAGGCCGCCACCAAAGAAGACCGCGGGGGGGGGGGGGTGTGCGGTCACGTGCATGAGGCTCAGGAGACCGAGCCAAGTGGTGTGCGAGAGAAGAGACCTCGGGATGCCCTACGACCTCCGTAGCAGGTGGTGCTGATCCGCCTCCCCGTCGCCGAAATGAAAGCTTAAGAACAAGGGTTCAGAAGATAGGCGCATAATGAGAGGACGAGGGGGAACATAGGTGCTTACTCGTCAATGTCCATGCACGTCTTCCTCGCCGGAGGCCCTCGCGCCGGGAGGCGCCACCCTCGGGCAACCTCCTCTTCCACTCAGCACGGGCGACCCAGCGGGGGGACTCGGCAGCCCTCGAGCAAGGCTCAGAAGTGGGGGCAGCACTTTCTATCGTAAACCGATCACCACCACCAACCCCAGCTTGACGCGATGCTAGAGCCGGGAGGACGGGCGGCGGCACAACCAGGATCTTCGGGGGGCCGAACCCCGGGTGGCGCGACATCTCCACGGCAAGAGCTCCCGGGGGCTTGAAGCTGTACAGCGGCAGGCCATTCGGGGGAAGCTCGTCAGGATTGCCGTCGGTCAGCCGGCGAGCAGCTCATGCAATACATGAGGGGAAAAGCGGACGACTTGGGTCGTCATCAAGTCGCTAGGCCCTGTGTAGGCCCACATGGCGCAGGAGTTCCGTTGGAGGGGAGCAATCCGTTGACAGATAAACTCGCGCACCACCATCGCCATCCTCACCCCCACATGCCTCAGCTTTTCCAGCCAGATCAAGACCGGCGCGAGCCGGTCGTCACTAAGCTCTTCGCGCTCCCACCCCCGGTTGAGTGTCGCGGGGGTCGGCGGAGGTTGGAACAGAGCTCCGGCCATGGCAGCCTCAACCTGCACCCACTGCCACCATAACTCTTCTGCTTCGGGGAGGAGCTCATCGTATAGGACCCCGGGGGCTGTTACATCGACAGTTCTCAAGGTCGCGCACCTGGAGCACTACACCTCGGAGGTCAACTCAAGGGATAAGAAATGACAGAGCAATGCCACGAAGGAGTAACGCCAACAAAAGCCTTGCACAAGAACGCGAAGGCAGAGAGGAGGACCAAAGAACGGGGGTCAAGGTGGAGCGCATGGATTTGGTAATCCGAAAGCACTGCGTTGAGGAAGCCCGAGAATAGCGGCATTACACCAGAAATGAGGGCGTGGAAATGGAGAGGAACCGCGGGGGACGCCCTCTCCCTCTGAGGCCATGAGCTCGGCCAGATATGGGTGGCCCCCCACTCATTGAGTTGGCAGCAACTACGAGCTGAACCTTCTTCAACCCCTCGAGGTTCCCACCATCGACCGTTCTAGCATGGACCAGGGCATGGGTCAGAGGAAGAACCGGCGGCTTGATCGACAGAAGGAAGAGCAGGCGGCAGAATGGATAGGGGGCGGAGACGATCTGCAGACGCTTCGGGCCACCCTCAAGGCTCTGCCAAGAAACCATCCCAGGCGCGCCTTGGGCCCGGGAGCTACTGTCGGCATTCTGGGAATGGGGTTACCCAGACCTGCCTACCTGCGGCCTAGGGACGACCCGCTTTACCAACCCAAGATCAACTGGTGCGACGTCACCCGGGAAGGCCCTTGCAAGAGGCCAAGCCTCGCGAGGAGGAGCAGCATCAGGACCCGCCGGGGACTTCCTAAGGACCCCTCCGGAGCGACGGCTATTCCGAGGCATGGTCGGGCCTCAGGAGTCAAGGGTGACGCGAGGAAAGGAGAGGCGAGCAGCAGATGGCAGGACAAGGCAGATTCCCCTTTAGTGCAAAGGAGGTGGGAGCGTACGAGGGTTCCAAAGGCATCTTCCAAAGGTTTCCCTTCTGATGCAACGAAGCCGCCACCGCCCGCCAGTAGGGAAAATGTCATCCTCGGGCCCATCCCTGCAGTGGGGGCAAGTACTTTGCACGCGAATACCACCTTTGGGCAGGGGCGCATGTTCCCCTCTCCCCCATTAAAATTGGCCGCTTTGGGTTCCCTTCCCGCCCATCGGGGAAAACGAACACCTATGGGAAACTCTAGGAGTCCCTTGCTCATTTGGCAGGAGAGACAGGTATGGCATCGAGCGCGGAACTAGCGATCAACACCAGTAAGGTCCTTTTTACCCAGGTTCGGTCCGCTTGACCCGTAAAACCCTATTCCTGCTTAGTTTGTATTGTGTGCTTACTGTAGGGTGGTTTTGCTACAGTAACTTAGTAGGTGATTAGGGAGTCTCTAATCCTCAAAAATTTCAGCCCCTAAGAATGAGCTTTGAGCCTCCTTTTATAGGAAAAGGGGTCACCAACAGTGTGCTCACGGGAGGCATAGTGAACAGTGTTCACCGCTCTACTTCGTCGGTGGTGTTAGGAGCAGTAAATGCCTTGTCTGACCCCTAACCTGCCGCAAGATGGTTGCGACATGTACCCAAGTGAATCGTCAACTGGACCTTGTGATGGCACACGAGGGATGTGCTGGAGTGGTCGGATTGTTCCAGAAACTGGTGGGGACACCTGGCTAGCGAACAGCGGCTTCTGGCCTGGAGCCTCCATCGGGTGACTTGGTCACCTCCCCGGCAAGGAGGGATTGCCGGGGGCCTTGAACACTTTCCCAGCAAGGAGGGCTTGCCGGGAGGGCATCCCCAGTGTGTGCGAGCCTTCCCAGCAAGGGAAACTTGTCAGGGTCTTGCTATTCTACGGGTAGTCTCCCAGGGAAGCGGACTTGTCGGGGCCTTGGGAACCTTCCCTACAAGGAGGGCTTGACGGGGCCTTGCGTCGGGAGCCCTTGTACTCCACGCCCCTCGCAGTGAGGGAAGGGCGTGTCCTCGGCGGGTCTTGGACTGCCTTTCTGCTGCTCTTCCCATTACAATACCATCAGGGGCCTCCCCGATGCCCGTGCACAAGTCTGTGGCACAAGGGACCCCAGTCTCTAGTGCACCGAGAAGAGCTCCCGGGCTAGGGCCACGCACGCGCGCGGGGCGTTGTTGGGCTAGGCCAAAGTAGTACATGGCCTTCCCCAGCACGGGACTCTATAGTTTTGGAGCCGTTATGGGCAGCCCTTACCCACGGAGAGCATCAAACACGCGACGTGGGCAAGTGCGCGCACAGTAGCCTCCCCACCTCCCGACGCGTTACTGCCATGCGTGAAACATGCGCAGTAAAGTTCAGGCAAGTGGCGTTCGTGGCGATAATGGACGTAGTCGTGGCAGGGCCCGCCCCCGCATGCATTGGTGTAGCAAGGCGGTTCCCCGTTTGCCCGTGATCATGGGTGATTGGGTGAGAGGGGCGGCGGTTTATGGAGTGACGGGAGCTCGCCCTCGCGCCTCGCCCTATAAATTAGGGAGTTTGCAAGGGGGTTTTGCTCATCCATCATCTCTTGGAACATCCACCACCCCTAGGTTGCATGTGTAGAATCTTCTCTAGCTCGAGGTGGCGCTCGCCCCTAACCATGGCTAGGGGACGTGGGAGGCCACCATCGGCCGCCAGGGCAGCAAGAGGATCCCACTCGGATGATGCCACAACTTCAGGGGGTGCAGCTGCGGAGGGCGGCACGAGCGTCAGTTGTGGCGGAGGGCGAGGAGCCGCGGTCGCCGCGGAGGCCGTGGCCGGGGGAGGTGGAGTGCTACTCCAGCACCTCCACCTTCTCCCGTGCTTGGCGGGCACTCGGACGGGATGACGCTGGAGTTTGTCGTGAAGTTCTACAGCGTCCTGCGGGGCCATTTGCATCTCCCTCGCCATTTTGCTAGGTGGATGGAGGCCACCAAGCCCCCTGTCTTGTGGTTGCAGGCGTAAGGTTGCTCCCACGATGCTATGCAAGTGCACATGGAGTACCCAAAGCGCCGCTCCATGTTGCTCGGGCGGGGCTGGAAAGGCTTTGCCCGCGCCTGAAGCCTCGAGGATAATAGGCTATCCGTCAAGTTTTACGGGCGCTCAGATCTGCATCTCGGCTGCTGTGAAGAGAGCTCGAGCGGCACCGAATATCCCTCCTCGAGCGATAGAAACGAGGAGGACAGCAGTGGCAGTGTCGCTCTTGGCACATCAGGATCTCGGGGTGCCAGGTCGGAGTACGACTCCACGAGCTCCAATTGACTGCCGGCCCTGCCGCTGAGGCCCGCTCACGCCTCCCCCCCCACCCGGTGGGGTTACTCTGCAGGAGACCACATCGACGCCTTGTCTTTGAGGAGGTGTGATCGCGGGCTCTCACTTCTTCATCCCCTTGGGTCGCTCTGTCTTCCGCCCCCGTTCTCCTCCCCGTAGTGCTGGTCCGGGAGAAACCACCCTGGGTTGCGCCGGGGGTCATCCCTCTTTTTGTGTTCTTGAACTTCTGTCCGGCGAGCATGTCCCTCGCCGAAAGACAGTGTATTATGTTAGAGTAGCAAAAATAATGCACATAATATGTCTGAGTTTTTTCAAATGAATGAATGAAATGTTGTTTCCCTTGCGTGTGATCCTTCTCCTTGAATGATACGCCTTATGCATTTTCCGGAAGCTTGCCCGCACGACTGGTCCTGCCGCTAGTCCTTTGAGGAATGGATCCTTAGCAGTTCGCTTGAGGGGTCGTTACCGACAAGGCTCCTTGCCGCACTCAGTGTAACCATTAGATCGTCGAGCGCGGCTCGAGGCGAAATAAGGTGCTATATAGCCACTTAGACTATTGAACAGGTTCGAAACAGTGAGAAGGCACTCTATGGCCGTTCAGGTCTTTGAATTAGTTCTAAACAGAACTAAGGTGCACTAATCTTGACAAGGATCCATCCACGTGCAGGTTTCTCAAACAAGGTTTGGAATCTTCCAAAAAGGGAACAACCTATCTACTCTGAAATCTCATCTGAAATCTCATCTGAAATATTTATCACTTATTTGTCGTGCCGCGGCACTTCTCCTCACGATGCTTGGGTCCTTTGCCGGGGCCTCAGATGCCTGTTAAGCAGGAGAATACACTCTTTCCGTAACTTCCCCTCCGGCAAGGTATTTGCCGAATGTTCTCGGCTGTCGTATAGGAGGGGGGTTGCAGGAGCATAACTCCTTTTCCTGTTTTTTCCTAGACGTGTTGACGGAGCTCCCGAGCACACCTTTGGCGAAGACGTGATGCTTCCGGGGGGAAAGCGTTCGGCTGGAGTGCGTTCTTGGGTTCTGGGGCCCGTAGGTGCATTCTCGACGGCTACCCACCTCTCCGTGGAGGTGCGTCGGTCGGAGTATGCGCTGGAGGCCTCGCTGGAGCCCCTAGGCGTGCCTCGACAGCAGCGCATTGTCCCAGAGCGGTGCGTTAGCCTGATGCCTTTGAGCTCGAGGTGTCTGTCCCCCGAGCCTGCGTTCTCGCAGCAGGGTGCTCGCGCAGGCGTTAGGAGGCAGTGGCGAAGTAGAGCGACCACCGCTGCACTCTGCTTTGAGGAACCGCAGTGGTGCACTCAATCTCCCAAGATCGGACGTGGAGCTTACTTGAATCCGCGAAGAAGCTCTCAACCATCGCTCCTCCTACCTTGTGCGCCAAAGTTGTCGGGGAAAATCAACACCTAATGGAAACTCCAGGAGTCCCTTGATCGATTGGTGGGGAGAGAGAGGTATCGCATCGAGAGTGGAACTAGCGATCAACACCGGCAAGGTCCTTTTTACCCAGGTTCGGGCCGCTTGACGCGTAAAACCCTACTCCTGCATATTTTGTATTGTGTGCTTACTGTAGGGTGGTTTTGCTACAGTAACTTAGTAGGTGATTAGGTAGTCTATGAGCCCCAAAATGTTCAACCCCTAAGAATGAGCTTTGGGCCTCCTTTTATAGGCAAAGGGGTCACCAACAGCGTGCTCACGGGATGCACAATGAACAGATTTCACCGCCCTACTTCTTCGGTGGTGTCTGGGGCAGTAAAAGCCTTGTGTAACCCCTGACCTGCCGCAAGATTGTTGCGACACGTATCCAGGTGAAGCGACACCTAGGCCTTGAGCTGGGACATGAGGGATGTGATAGAGGCGAAGTGGTCCCTGTCTTTCGATGAGATCGTGGGTATCGTTTTGGTGGAGTAGACTTTGACGATCTGACTATGAATGTGTGAGGACTTCGCGCCTTAGCAATCGCTAAACCAACTCCGAGAGGTTATTGACCATGCCGGAGCACGATCAACCTAACCATAGAACAAGCAAGAAACCAAGATGCAAACAAGATATTGCGAATATAAGAGGAAAGCTCTAATGATGAAGGTGGGGTTCTGTGACGCCTTTGTCTGGTCGTAGAAGACAAACGAAGAATGCGAACTTGCAGCTATGGCGAACTTGTAATCTAAACAAAACCCAAGTATAAACGGTGCCCTAAGGGCTGTATATATGAGGGAATAGAGAGGCAATTTTGTGACCCTTGGAGGAGGGGTCCGAAAACAACCCTAAGCTTGGTTTCCGCATACATACAGACTCTAAAAATAGCCTATATTATGGTATTTCGAAATTACATGGGCCTGGCCCAAAAATAAGGTGGCGCAACACCTATAATACCCTATGGACGAAATTTATGACAAAAAAGACAATGACGACATCGACAGCAATGACAACAGCGACATCAACGACAACAACAACAACGACGACGACGACGAGAACAACGACAATAACGATTACGACAAGAAAAACGACAACAACAACAACTACCACTAGAACAAAACCATCAAAAACAGCAACGATGACAACGACGTCAATGACGAAGACCATGATGACAACGATGATGACATGGACGACAACAACGACAACAAGAACAACAACAACAAAAAAACAACAATAAGAACAACCACCACCAACACCACCACCACCACCACCACCACAACAACAACAACGA
>NC_058522.1:203633985-203643985 GCF_904849725.1 Hordeum vulgare subsp. vulgare | reverse complement strand
TGCTTATGGTGTGTTTTGTCTTTGTATCGGTAGATCATCCGGAGTGCGAAGCGTGTTACTTAGAAGCGCTCGAGGAAGACAACTATCATCGAGGCAAGTCATTTTGATCATCTTATTTTACCTATGTTTTCGATGCATGGTAGATCACCTTCTTTGCCCAATTGCATGCTGCCTAGGTACTTGGAAACTTTAGCATAAGTTGTAGTATCATGTGGTAGGCACCTAATCGATTAGCCGTGTCCACGGTCATGGACAACTTGAGCCGAAGGCATTGAATTTCCCCTGAACTCTCGACACAAATTAATAATGATGTGGGTGTTAACAACTATTCGGGTACGAGAATTGGTTGGCGGAACCATCTCGTTAACAACAAACATTGTAGTAATATTTTGCTTCCAACCCCTTTGTTGTAGGACAAAACTAGCTTTATGCAAAACTTAGCCCCTCTGGCCAAATATGCATGTAGAGATAGTTGATTATTATTTTACTCCTCTCTTTGATGACTTGCCGGCATATTCAATATGCTGACCTACACGGCTGCAACGTATCATGTTGCAGAGTACTTTTCCGACCAGGAGTGAGGCTACGATCTACGCTCAGCGACATGCCCTTGGAGTCGGATGGACTCAACTACCTAATGCTTCCGCTAGTCTTCGTTAGATATCTTAAGAGATGGCCTTCAGCCACTTTATTGTAATCCTTTATTGTAATAAAGTACTCTTTATGAGATTCCGATTAATAAAGCTGTGTGATTGAACTCTTGAATATATACATTATGTACTGTGTGTGTACGAGCATGATCTTGGGATGGTACGGAAACACCAGAGGCCTCCGATTTTCCAATGTTTAGATGGCCACCTTCATCCCTGTTAAGTTCACAGAATTTTGCCAGCCCGACGCCACTATGCCGTTCGGAAAGGAGCTGGTACAGATCACCAAGGATTTGAGGATTGCTCTGCCGACTATCACAGGGAAGCCAGCTTCGTCTTACCCGGAGGATTCACGCTACAGGATCGAGGTGCACATTCCCGGAAGGACATTCCAGCCGCGCACTGAGCCGATGGATTTCAAGTTCATCCCGCCCAACTGGATTCTCGGAAGGGACATGGCGATCCATTGTGCACTCGGACGTATCAAGGAAGAATACAAAGGCGGCCCTATTTCTCCAGACCTATTCACCGTATCCCGGAGAAACGAAGATGGAGAAATCATATCAAGCAAGACCAAGGACGCTCTCTTGTCTTATGCTCAGACCTTGGAGAAGTACAGCGGGACTCTGGAGCATCATGTGATAAAGGACGCCAGGAAGATCAAGCAACTGTCACTCCGCGAGCTTGAACTCGAAGAAGCAGCCTGGGAAGCCCACTATGAGCACGAACTGGAGGTGAAGGACTTTCTGGAGCGGATCGAGAAGCTGAAGACTCGAGTTGCATACCTGGAGGAGGAACTTGACATGGGCGAGAACCTTCATCCCGAAGGAGACGTAGCCCCCTTGATCAGCAACGACGAGGACTATCAAGAAAGCTCCACCGAAGGACCCGTCACCATGCTTTTCTGAGGAGGACACTTAGACTAGACCACCAAATTTACTTTATCGTTATACGTTTTAGGCCGATGTTTAGGATTATCAAATTTTGTATCCTCGTGTGAACCTTTGTGATGAATGAAATGTGTGGTGTGATACTTGTGTGTTGCATTTCATATGGGTAGTGTAATTCCTCTTAGACCATTGTTCTATGCTGACCTCACCCCTCTACAAACATCAGATGCCCCCGAGACGCGCCCCTGAGTCCAACTTTCCGCCAGAACTCACCCAGTTGATCCAACAACAAAACACCCTGATGCAGCTGATCATCCAGAACCAGAAAAATAACAACAACCGTCCCCCACCCCAGGCCAACAATCTCACCCGTTTCCTGAGGTTGAACCCTCCAACTTTCTCCAGCAGCATTGAGCCCATTGTGGAAGATGATTGGCTCCGCACGATGGAGCGTGAACATATCAATGCTTGTTGTACTGAAGCTGAGAAGGTGCGTTTTGTCGCACATCAACTTGAAGGCCCTGCAGCTGCTTGGTGGGAGAACTACACCACCACTTATCCCATTATTGGAGTCACTTGGGAGCAATTCAAGCAAGCCTTCCGCACCGCGCATGTCTCAGCTGGTGCAATGAGTCTGAAGAAGCGTGAGTTTCGCAACTTAGGCCAGGGAAATCGCTCTGTGGCCCAGTAAATTGATGAATTCAGCATGCTAGCCCGTTATGCACCTGGAGATGTGGCCGATGATGCGGCCAAGCAGGAAAAGTTCTTGGAGGGACTCAATGATGAGCTGAGCATTCAGTTGACTGTAGCCACCTTGAACAACTACCAGGAGCTGGTTTATAAGGCCCTCATCTTGGAGGGGAAACATCAGCAGATGGAGAACCGCAAGCGAAAGTATGGGGTTGGAAAGTTCAACTCCGGCACTCAGCAGAAGCCTCGCTACACACCCTATCCAGGGAATACCGGGACTGGATCCGGTAAGTTTGGAGGACACGCTCAGCATAACCACCCGGTGCACAACCATGGAGGCCACAACCATGGAGGAAATGGGAACCACCGCAACAACAACAACTTCAAGAATGGCGGTACTGGCACTCAGCAGCATTCAGCTCCATCTCAGAAGGATCTGACTCACATCACCTGCTTCAAGTGTCAGAAGACGGGACACTATGCCACTGAATGTCCCCAGAACAAGCAAGGAAATGGAAACGCCAACGGCAACTCTGCAGCAAAGAAGCCCAATCCTTTTCCTCGAGCTCAGGTGAACCACATTGATGTTGAAGAGGTCTATGATCACCCCGATACTGTGGTTGGTAAGTTTTTGCTAAATTCACATCCAGTATTGGTACTTTTTGATTCTGGTGCAACGCATTCATTCATATCAAGGGTAGTTGTGGAGAAGTATAGTTTACCAACTAGAACCCTCAGCCAACCTATTAAGGTCAGTTCCCCAGGAGGCATGATGACAGCCGGGATAGGATGCCATGCTTTGAGTCTCAACATCGGGAACCATAATTTTCCCACCGACCTCATCGTATTAGAGTCCCAGGGATTGGATGTAATCCTAGGCATGGATTGTGCCCTTAAGTCTATTTTGCTCACCACCCCCGAGCAGAAGCGGATTAAGTACGTGTCTCAGCGCCCGACGCGGAGTAAGCGAGTAAACTCTCTCACGGGAGTAGTCCAGGAGGAAGTACCGATTGTACAGGAGTACCCAGATGTATTTCCGGAGGAATTGCCGGGCATGCCACCCGATAGAGAGATTGAGTTCTTGCTTGAGCTACTACCCGTAACAGCCCCGATATCCAAGAGACCCTATTGGATGCCCATAAATGACTTGATAGAAATCAAGAAGCAAATTAAGGAGTTATTGGACAAAGGGTATATTCGCCCAAGTTCTTCACCTTGGGGAGCCCCAGTGCTCTTGGTTGAAAAGAAGGACAAGTCACTGAGAATGGTTGTCGATGATCGTGCATTGAACGATGTGACCATCAAGAACAAGTACCCCTTGCCGATGATCAATGATCTGTTTGATCAGTTAGTTGGAGCTCGCATATTCTCAAAGATCGATCTTCGATCCGGGTATCATCAGTTGAAGATTCATGAACAGGATATACCCAAGACAGCCTTCACCACTCGGTACGGTTTGTATGAGTACACGGTCATGTCATTTGGACTGACTAATGCTCCGGCATATTTTATGAATCTGATGAACAAGGTATTTATGGAATACTTGGACAAGTTTGTCGTGGTGTTCATCGATGACATACTGATATTCTCCAAGAACGAAGAGGAACACAAGGAACATCTGCGTCTAGTTCTGGAGAAGCTTCGAGAGCATAAGCTATATGCAAAGTTCAGCAAATGTGAGTTTTGGTTGAAGGAAGTCGGATTTCTCGGACACGTCATCTCAGGAGAAGGAATAGCAGTGGACCCTGCCAAGGTCGCAGCAGTCACCGAATGGATAGCACCCACTTCAGTCAAGGAGATCCGCAGTTTCCTCGGACTTGCCGGATATTACCGGAGGTTCATTGAGAATTTCTCAAAGATTGCCAAGCCCATGACAGAGTTGTTGAAGAAGGAATCCAAGTATATTTGGACTGAGGAATGTGAAACAAGTTTTCAAGAGCTGAAGAAACGTCTTGTTACAGCCCAGTGCTGATATTACCGAACATTCGGAAGGATTTCCATGTTTACTGTGACGCTTCTCGTCAAGGACTCGGAGGAGTGCTCATGCAAGACGGCAAAGTTGTAGCCTATGCATCCAGACACCTCAGACCTCATGAGTTGAATTATGCCACACATGACTTGGAACTAGCAGCCGTAGTGCACGCTCTCAAGACCTGGAGACATTTCCTGATCGGAAATAGTTGTGATGTTTACACTGATCACAAGAGCCTGAAATATATCTTCACGCAGAAGGAGTTGAACCTCAAACAGAGGCGATGGCTAGAGTTGATAAAGGACTATGACATGAGATTGCATTATCACCCAGGCAAGGCAAATGTTGTAGCCGATGCGTTGAGCCGAAAGAGTTATGTGAACACGCTCACAGCTGGAGGATTACCACAGGAGTTAGTCGATGACCTCCGAGAGCTCAAATTGGAAATAATTCCAAGAGGATTTGTTGCCACACTGGAAATTCAGTCTACCTTGACAGAAAAGATCCGCGAAGCACAGAAAGCAGACAAGGAGATAGCTGAGATTAAGCAGAAAATGGAAGACGGGAAGGCTAAAGGTTTTCGTGAGGATGAACACGGAACTTTATGGTTTGAGGATCGCATCTATGTTCCCAATGATCCCGAACTCAGGAAGTTGATACTTCAGGAGGCCCATGATTCCCCGTACTCGATACACCCCAGCAACACCAAGATGTATCAGGATCTGAAAGAAAGTTTCTGGTGGACAGGATTGAAGAAAGACATTGCCGAGTACGTAGCTATATGCGATGTTTGTCAGCGAGTAAAAGCCGAGCATCAGAAGCCAGCAGGTTTGCTCCAACCTCTGCCGATACTCGAGTGGAAATGGGAAAAGCTTGGTATGGACTTCATCACAGGATTACCTCGGACCCGTTCTGGCTATGATTCTATTTGGGTTGTGGTCGATCGTTTGACCAAGGTAGCTCACTTCATTCCGGTGAAGACTACGTACACGAGTGCCAAGCTGGCTAAGATATATATGACGAGGATCGAATGTCTGCGCGGAGTACCGAAGAGCATTGTGTCCGATAGAGGGACTTAGTTCACATCAAAATTTTGGCACCAACTGCATGAAACCATGGGAACGAGATTGGAGTTCTGTACAGCTTTTCACCCGCAGACAGACGGACAGACCGAGAGAGTCAATCAGATTCTGGAGGACATGTTGAGAGCTTGCGCACTAGATTATGGGTCTAGTTGGGATGACAATTTACCTTATGCCGAGTTCTCATACAACAACAGCTACCAGACCAGTCTGAAGATGGCCCCTTTCGAAGCTCTATACGGAAGGAGGTGGAGAACACCGTTGATGTGGGATGGAGTTGGAGACCGACAACTTTTTGGTCCCGACCTTATCCGAGATTCTGAAGAGAAGGTCAAGCTTATTCGTGACCGACTCAAGATAGCTCAGTCCAGGCAGAAGAGTTATGCCGACAGCAAACGCAAGGAAGTAACGTACGAAGTGGGAGACCGAGCATATCTTTGGGTGTCTACACTTTGAGGAATCAAGAGATTCGGTGTGAAAGGAAAATTAGCACCTCGTTTCATTGGCCCCTACAAAATTCTTGAACGTACAGGCGAAGTTGCATACAAACTGGAACTGCCGGAAGGATTGTCCGGAGTTCATGATGTTTTCCATGTTTCCCAGTTGAAGAAATGCCACGCTGAGATGGCCGATGTTCCGTTGAGAGATACAGTGCCCCTAGAGGCCATACAGCTTGACAGTGATCTGACGTATGAGGAGAAACCCGTCAGGATTCTCGAGACTGCCAACAGAGTTACCCGCAGCAAGATCATCAAGTTCTGCAAGGTGTTGTGGAGCCACCACACCGAGGAAGAAGCCACATGGGAACGAGAAGAGGATCTTCGTCGAGACCACCCGCACCTGTTTTCTAGCCAACCCGAATCTCGAGGGCGAGATTCATCTTAAGGTGGGAAGGTTTGTAACATCCCAATTTTCCTAATTGGGAATGTTTTACATTGTAGCTAAGCATCTATGCATATTGCTTGAAATAAATTTAGCACGTGAATTTCCTTCGTCTTTTTGATTTGCATTTCCATTTTTCCTCGCGCGAGAAATGCCCGGAGAAAATACTCTCTTGCACGCAAAAGAGAGAGAGCGGAGGAAAATGACCCTCCAAAGAGCGGGCAATTTTTGAAATGTTGGAGCCAAGAAAACCCAAAGATTATTTGCAAAAATAATTGCAAAAAGAAAGAAAGCAAATTAGGGAATTTCTGAAAAAAACATTTTTTTAAAGTTTTTATTTTTGCTTTGGAAAAATGTTATTCGGGTAGAGGATATTTTTATGATTTTTTTGTTTATAATAACCTATATAAATATTTTGATTTACTTTCCTTTTTTTAGCTTTTGTTTTCTGTTTCGGAAAAAGAGTTATAATTAGGAAGGTTTTTTTTTCTTTTAGCCGCTGCCCCCGAGCGCCTTATAGCCTGGGCCGAAATCTCCTGTCCCGGGATCAAAATCCCTTAAAGGCCGGCCACCCGCCCCACTCTCCACCGCCCCTCTCTATGGCCAGTGGCCCCCACCTGCCCGAGCTTTCCCTCCCAGCGGCCACCTTCTTCTTCCTCCTCTTTCCAAGTCTCGTGCCCGAGACCGAGCTCCTCCCCAGTACCCGGGATCTCCCCGATTCCCTCTCTCCTCCTTCCTTTTCCACCCCCCTCCTAGCCTATATAAACCCCGCCCCCGAGCCGCCCCCGTTCCCACCCATTTCCCGTCGAGCCGCCGCTCCTATCCCTGCCACCGTTCGCCGGAGCAGCCCGAGCTGCTGCCACCCTCTGGCCCTTCTGGAGCAGCGCCCCCCCGAGCCCCTCTCCGCCCCCGAGCCCCACCCCACGGAGGAGGAGCAACACCTCCGCCGCCCCGACACTCCACCGCCCCCGGAGCTCCCTCCCTCGCCGGCTGCCATATTCTTCCCGCCGGAGTAGCCACAGCCAGCACGGTAGCCTCCTCTGTCTCTGTTCCTTCTTTTGTTTCTTTTTTCCCTTAGTAGCCGTTAGATCTTAGTTGGATGGTATAGATTAGAATCTAAAGTACCCTTTCGGTTTAGTTTAGAAAACCAACGGTTTTTAGTTTCACTTATCTTTTAACCAACGAGTTTTGCTTAGCCTCGGCCGTTTTCCCAAAGCATTGCAACAAACGCTCCCTCGGCCTATAGCAACATGCCATGTATACCCCTCTTTTTAGTACTAGTTATCTTTAGTTTTTCTGCCTGTTTGCAAAAACAGAAAGTTTCAATCTTGTTTTGGCCACAACGTTTTATCCCGAAGTCCAATCACATTGATTCTTTTTCCAGTAGCTCACAAATTTCCTGTAGTTTGTAAAAACATATAATTTGTCTATGTTTGAAATTTTCAAATATAAGTTAGATCATATTTAGTTTAAACCTTGTTTTGCCTATTCCAGGAGTCTAAAAAATGATTTTGAGTTGATTCCTAGTGGTAAAATCGTACTGTGGTAAAAGTTTCAATTTTTTTAAAGTATTGTTACTGGGGTTTTCAACAGAAACAAGTTTCTACCATACCGGCACGTGATGAATTCTTTTACTTAGGCTTTCACAAATCCCTACTTGTGATGTTATTTTTACTTGTTGCATGAGTGAAGTGATTATGGTGTGTTTTGTGTTTGTATCGGTAGATCATCCAGAATGCGAAGCGTGTTACTTAGAAGCGCTCGAGCAAGACAACTATCATCGAGGCAAGTCATTTTGATCATGTTATTTTACCTATGTTTTCGATGCATGGTAGATCACCTTCTTTGCCCAATTGCATGCTGCCTAGGTACTTGGAAACTTTAGCATAAGTTGTAGTATCATGTGGTAGGCACAAAACAACCCCGACACTTGGCCCCCGGGACGACAATTTCTTAATGCTATGCTTGAGTAGACGGGTTTATCGGTTGAGTGTATACCATGAGTGATGCGAGGTTGATATAATAATCAAGACCGGTTAAGACAAGATTTTCAAGACCTCGGACGCAATGCAACTCTGGGTGAAGGACGGTTGATCGGCTCCCTGGAGAACCAAGTAGATGCCCGGGATGCTAGAGAGGCCATGTCATCCTGCGGAAAGCTTCACCCAGGCTCGAAGATACGGACGGATACTTCAAGACTCAAGGCTTACCTGCACAGCCACAAGTCATTATGGGCTCTGGCTTGGTTGGACAACGCGGCGACTCTGGACAGGCGGTGCTAGCAGATGGAGACGAACGGTAGGAATGGATGGGCACCGACAGGGATTCAGAGGGACCCGTTGAAAGACCATGTTTTGATCATCCGGTCTTCAAACACCCTGAAGTGCGAGGACAAACCCGGAGGAGATCAAATCTTGTGGGGAACGTGTGCAAAACTATGCAGAGTGCCCAACATAATCGATTAGCCGTGTCCACGGTCATGGACAACTTGAGCCGAAGGCATTGAATTTCCCCTGAACTCTCGACACAACTTAATAATAATGTGGGTGTTAACAACTATTCGGGTACGAGAATTGGTTGGCGGAACCATCTCGTTAACAACAAACATTCTAGTAATATTTTGCTTCCAACCCCTTTGTTGTAGGACAAAACTGGCTTTATGCAAAACTTAGCCCCACTGGCCAAATATGCATGTAGAGATAGTTGATTATTATTTTACTCCTCTCTTTGATGACTTGCCGGCATATTCAATATGCTGACCTACACGGCTGCAACGTATGATGTTGCAGAGTACTTTTCCGACCAGGAGTGAGGCTACGATCTACGCTCAGCGACATGCCCTTGGAGTCAGATGGACTCATCTACCTAATGCTTCTGCTAGTCTTCGTTAGATATGTCAAGAGATGGCCTTCAGGCACTTTATTGTAATCCTTTATTGTAATAAAGTACTCTTTATGAGATTTCGATTAATAAAGCTGTGTGATTGAACTCTTGAATATATACATTATGTACTGTGTGTGTACCAGCATGATCTTGGGATGGTACGGAAACACCAGAGGCTTGACTTGTCTTGAGTCGGGTCGCTACATTGTTGTTGTTGTTCTTGTTGATGTTGTTGTCGTTGTTGTCGCTCTTGTCATTGTTGTCACTATTGTCGTCGTTGTTTTCGTCATCGTTGTGGTCCTTGTTCCCGACATTGTTGTTGTTGTCGTAGTTGTCGTCGTCGTCGTCGTTGTTGTAGTAGTAGTAGTAGTAGTTGTTGTTGTTGTTGTTGTTGTTGTTGTTGTTGTTGTTGTTGTGATTGTTGTTGTCATTGTTGTTGTTGTCATTGTTGTTGTTGTTGTTGTTCTTGCTGCTGTTTTTGTTGTTGTTGTTGTTGTTCTTGTTCTTGTTCTTGTTGTTGTTGTTGTCGTTGTCTTCGTTATTGTTTTTTCTTGTTCTTGATGTTGTTGATGATGATGTTGTTGTGGTCATCGTCGTCGTCGTCGTCCTCGTTGTTTTTTGTTGTTGCTGTTGTTGTTGATGTTGTTGTTGTTGTTGTTGTTGTTGTTGTTGTTGCTATTGTTGTTGTTGTTGTTGTTGTTGTTGTTGTTGTCGTTGTTGTCGCTATTGTCGTCGTTGTTGCTGTTATCGTTGTTGTCGTTGTTCCCGTCATTGTTGTTGTTGTCGTAGTTGTCGTCGTCGTAGTCGTTGTACTCGTCATCGTCATATTCGTTGCCGTCGTCGTCGTTGTCGTCGTCATTGTTCTTGGTGGTGCTTTGTTGTTGTTGCTGTTCTTCTTCTTCTTGTTCTTGTTGTTGTTGTTGTTGTTGTTGTTGTTGTTGTTGTTGTTGT
>NC_058522.1:203611485-203621485 GCF_904849725.1 Hordeum vulgare subsp. vulgare | reverse complement strand
ATCGTCATTCTCGTCTTCGTTGTTGTTGTTGTTGTAGTAGTAGTACTTGTTGTTGTATTATTATTAGTAGTAGTAGTAGTAGTAGTTGTTGTTGTTGTTGTTGTTGTTGTTGTTGTCGTTGTTGTCGTTGTTGTCGTTGTTTTTGTTGTTGTGGTTGTTGTCGTTGTTTTCGTCATTGTCATTGTGACGAATAGTTCTATCACGTATTTCCTCAGAACAAAAATTCTTCTACATCACCAGGCAAGTCACTTTGATCATACTATCACCTATGTTTTATGCATCATAGTTCTACCATCGTATGCCCAATTGCATGCTGCTTAGGTACATGGAAATTTTAGTATAGATTGTAGTATCATGTGGTAGGCACACAACAACCCCGATACTTGGCCCCGGGACGTCAAATTTCATATTGCTATGCTTGAGTAGACGGGAATTCGGTTGAGTGCATAACACGAGTGATGCGAGGTTGATTAAATAATCAAGACCGGTTAAGACAAGATTTTCAAGACCTCGGACGCAATAAAACTCTGGGTGAAGGACGGTTGATCGGCTCCCTGGAGAACCCAGTGGATGCCCGGGATGCTGGGGACGGCCATGACATCTTGCGGAAAGCTTCACCCAGGCTCGAAGAGACGGACGGATATTTTCAAGACCGAAGGCTTACCTGCACAGCCACAAGACATTATGGGCTCTGGCTTGGTTGGACAACGTGGCGACTCTGGACAGGCGGTGCTAGCAGATGTAGAAGAACGATAGGAATGGATGGGCACCGATAGGGATTCAGAGGGACCCGTTGAAAGACCATGTTTTGATCATCCGGTCTTCAAACACCCTGAAGTGCGAGGACATACACGGAGCCGATAAAATCTTGTGGGAACGTGTGCAAAACTCTGCAGAGTACTCAAACCTAATCGATTAGCCGTGTCCACGGTCATGGACGACTTGAGCCAAAGGAACTGAAGTTATCTGGATTTCTCAACACCTTTATAAATATATTTGATGAGGGTAATTATTGACAACTCGGGTACGAGAACTGGTTGGCGGAACCATCTCGTTAACAACCAACTTTTGCAGTAACATTTTGCTTTTAGCCCCCTCTTGATGTAGGAGAAAACTTGCTTTTCGCTAAAAACTTATAGCCCCACCTGCCATACATGCATATAGTATAGATGATTACTATTCACCCCTCTCTTATGTGACTTGCCGGCATATTCAATATGCTGACCTACACGGCTGCAACGTCTTATGTTGCAGATATTTTTCTTCGACGAGTAAGAGTACGATTCAGGGTTACGGTCTACACTCAACTTGCCGTTGGTGTTTATTGGGACTCCACTCCCTTGACCGCTTCCGCTTAGATATTTAAGGTATATATCAGTTTTACGCTATTTACATGTGATTGCACTTTGATATATACATTGATGTACTGTGTGTGCCAGCATACTGATCCAGGGATGGCACAGATACACAGAGGCTTGACTCGTTTTGAGTCGGGTCGCTACAGAGATGGTATCGGAGCACATGTTGACTGTAGGACGTGACCCTAGAAACTGGAAACTTCTTAGGATAGGATCTCTCAAAATCTTATTTTCGAGAACACCTTTCACTTCTCATCTCTTCTGATTTCATCAAACGTTCTCTCTCACCTCCAATAGTTAGACAATACACTTACCCCTTCGACCTCATGAAGAATCAACGTAGTTCTAGTTCAAAGTAAAGAGGATTTCACCACGCGTTGAAGAATTGAAGCTACACCAACAGAGGACTCTCAAGACCCGAAGAACTCGAAGACCCTGAAGTGTTCGAATAATTATATGACCATTAGAAGACCAAACCCCTTTTATATACTCACGTTAGATACGATGATTTGTGAGCCGTCATTGGTGTGTGTTTTCCGACGGCCACAAATAAAACCTATTCTCAAAAATATTGTTTGTATTGTGTGTATCTCCCTCCCTCTCTTACCCGTCTCATCCCCAAAACCTCAACCCTACCACATGGAGTATGAAGCTGGACTTGTAGTCTGTGGACCAATGGCCCAACTGGAGGCTGATATATGGATTCAAAACATGGAGAACCACTTCGGGAGCAACTTGATCTCAAGGAAGTATGAAGTGGAACATGCTTTTCAGTACTTTACACAAAGTGCTGCTATCTGGTGGAAAATGCACCATGACATACAAGGATTTAGTGGAGCAGAAACCTAGGACGAATTCAAGAAGACTCTGTTAAGATCCCGTCTTATTCAGAAGTGCTATGATAATCCGAAGAAGAAGACTTGTGCATGCAAGATCTGTGGGGAAATAGGACACACCTAGGAGGAACACAAGGATGGATGCACTCATTGTGAAGAAAATCACCCAGCTGAGGAATGCCCAACTAGTCAGGTGACTTGTTTCTTGTGTGAAGGAACCACCCACTACCCAGCGGTGTGTCACATTTACGCCAAGTATGCCTGAAACCCACAGACCCCGGGACTAACAAGGATCAAGTACTATCTTTTTGGAGAAGGAAACTTGTATCAGCAAACGTTTTCTTAGGAGCATACGACAACTTGAGAGTGGTGAAGAAACGATAGATGTTTTGTTCAGCTTGCAGAACCAACGGTTTATCCGAACTTCGTTCAAGAGAAGCTCTGTAATGCTTGTGAGGATGTCCAAGTGTTAGAATACGAGATTCACTAAGCCTTATACAAGGTAATGATTTCAGTACGACATGGCTTGGCCACCATGACAACTTACTATTATCATTCTCTTGCTATTCGGAATGGTAAATCTGAGAGACTTACCCATAGTGAAAGACGACGTTCTTTAAAGCTTTTGTTTAATCCTTAGAATGGTATGATGAAAGCCCCATGTACATGGCAATCGTTGTCACGCGTCGGACATTTTACGGTGAGGGTGAAGCCAAGACCCTTCTCTCTGCAGGATAACCACAAATGGTAGACCACCATGAGAATTATTGATAGGTTATTTAGAATGGTCACGAGACTTGTCAGTTAAGAAGACCCAGTAAAGGAAGAAGCTTATATCAACAGAAGGACCCTCGTTTTAATGGAAACGTTATGAATATAGCGGAAGATATGAAGACTGTGAGGAGTCAGATGCGAAGAACCCCAAAGGTTTGTTAAAATCTTAAGGGACGAGTAGCACTCATTTTAAGTGTGGTACCATCCCACTTTGTCGGAAGTTGGATTTGTTAGAAGACCCCCAAGCCTTAACCTTTTCTTTCTAGCCTCTTCGAATCTCGAGGACGAGATTCATTTTAAGTGTGGTAGTTTGTAACATCCCAAAATTATAAATTTTGGAATGTTAATATAGTTATTAGATTGATTGTTTTTTTGAGTGATTGAAACTTGAGTGAAATTTGAAACTTTTTAAAAACTTTTGAATGAGAGGGAATAAAATGACTTTCCCCTTTTCCCTGTGAATTCAAATTCATCTTTTTTAAAAATCAGCGAGAGGAGATAGCATGACTTCTTCAACTATAAAGAATTTGAATCAAGGTGGCATTGGAATTTCTTTGGATTTTGTTTTGCATTTTGTTTCTTCCTCACTCATGGAATGTCGGGAACCATATCTTGTCAAGCAAGAAAAAGAGAGGAGAAACATGACCCTCCAAACCCGGGGATATTCCTTGAAATATTCGAGCCATGACAGCGAAGATTTATTTGAGTAATTATTTGCAAAAAGAATTAAAGCATTTAGGGGATTTTCTGAAAAATATTTTTTTTAAGTTTTTATTTTGGCCGTGGCAAAATGTCCATCATTTAGATTTTATTTTTCTGATAATTTTAGTATATAGAAACTCTATATTCCGAATTTATTTGGTTTCCCTTTTATTGTTTACTTTCCGGTTTTTGAAAATAGGGAAAGAAATCTCATTTATTTGGAAACTTTGCTCTGGCCCATTAAAGCCTTTCCAAAAGTTTGCCCGACAACTTCTTCTCCTTCCTCACGTTCTCCTTCCTCACAGGAATCTTCCATAGCCATGGTGAGAGGAATCTCCACCTTCCCGATCTCCTTGCTCCTTCCTTCTCCGAGCACTCCAAGCCCCTATAAATACTCCCCTCAACCTCCTCTCCCCATTTTCCCCATAGCCCAGCCCCTCCCCTCGTCGAAACGCAGCCCCCACCTCGCCGGAGTTCGCCCCAACAGGAACTCGTCGGAGCTCCTGCTGCTCCCTCCCGTCGCCCCCACGCCCCGCCGACGCCACCAACCTTCCGCCCGAGCCCTCCTCTATCACCTGGACCCCTCCACCACCTCGGCCGGCCACCGGAGCAACCATCCCGCCGTCTTCTCCAACTCCGGCGACTAACTCCGGTGAGATCCACGAAATCCCGTATTGCATTTTTTTCAGAAAATTGCAATGTTAGAAAATTCATATCTATTAGTCTATACCTCCGAATTAGGTGATTCTTTTTGCGTTGGATCAAAAAATTTATGCAGCTTCAGTAGATGTATAATTTGTCTATGTTTGGATTTATAAAAATTGAGTTAGATCAGATTAGAATTAAAGCTTGTTTTCCTTATTCCGGGAGTTTAAAAATAGCTTTTAATTTGATTCTTTTTGCTACTGCTTCCTATTGATCATATCTTTCAGTAGTTTAAGTTTCAGTTTTTTTTAAATATTTTTACTTAGGGGTTTAAGCAAAACAGATTCTGTTTTAGCCTTTTTTGTTTTCTTGCTATTTCTTTTTTATTAATTGTTCTTAATTTGTTTTTTTTGTAATTGTGACAAGTTATATTTTGTTTATGATATTTACCAGTAACTTTTCAACAACAATAAATATTTTTCTATTTATTCTTATTTGTTTGCATGGAATCAATTCTAGTTCTATACTAACTTGCGAATTGATTGCATTGCTAGTTTGATTTCCTATTTTGAAAATACTTATAAAATAATATTGTTTTGTAAATTTTACTTCTGTTATCTTAGTTATTTTATATTTTGTTTTCTGTTATTTTTTCTAATTTAGTGTTTTATTTTCAGTTAGAACAAAAACTATATAGTGTTTGATGTAGTAGAAGGCTTCCTAGCTTCTTTGAAGTTTCCTTTGGATTTTATCCACTCTCCCTTATTGATTTTTGATTGCATCTACTTTTATTGTTGTTTGTTAATTGATTTCTAGAATGATTGCTAGTGTGAGTGCTTATGTGAATACTATGTTTGATTATATAGATTTCATCGGAGAGTGACGAATAGTTCTATCACGTATTTCCCGAGAACAAAAATTCTTCTTCGTCAACATCACCAGGCAAGTCACTTTGATCATACTATCACCTATGTTTTATGCATCATAGTTCTACCATCCTATGCCCAATTGCATGTTATTAGGTACTTGGAAATTTTAGTATAGATTGTAGTATCATGTGGTAGGCACACAACAACCCCGATACTTGGCCCCGGGACGACAAATTTCATATTGCTATGCTTGAGTAGACGGGAATTCGGTTGAGTGCATAAGAAAAGTGATGCGAGGTTGATTAAATAATCAAGACCGGTTAAGACAAGATTTTCAAGACCTCGGACGCAATGCAACTCTGGGTGATGGACGGTTGATCGGCTCCCTGGAGAACCGAGTGGATGCCCGGGATGCTGGGGACGGCCATGACATCCTGCGGAAAGCTTCACCCAGGCTTGAAGAGACGGACGGATATTTTCAAGACCCAAGGCTTACCTGCACAGCCACAAGTCATTATGGGCTCTGGCTTGGTTGGACAACGTGGCGACTCCGGACAGGCGGTGCTAGCAGATGTAGAAGAACGGTAGGAATGGATGGGCACCGACAGGGATTCAGAGGGACCCGTTGAAAGACCATGTTTTGATCATCCGGTCTTCAAACACCCTGATGTGCGAGGACATACACGGAGGCGATCAAATCTTGTGCGTAACGTGTGCAAAACTCTGCAGAGTACTCAAACCTAATCGATTAGCCGTGTCCACGGTCATGGACGACTTGAGCCAAAGGAACTGAAGTTATCTGGATTTCTCAACGCCTTTATAAATATATTTGATGAGGGTAATTATTGACAACTCGGGTACGAGAACTGGTTGGCGGAACCATCTCGTTAACAACCAACTTTTGTAGTAACATTTTGCTTTTAGCCCCCTCTTGATGTAGGAGAAAACTTGCTTTTCCATAAAAACTTATAGCCCCACCTGCCATACATGCATATAGTATAGATGATTACTTTTCACCCCTCTCTTATGTGACTTGCCGGCATATTCAATATGTTGACCTACACGGCTGCAACGTCTTATGTTGCAGATATTTTTCTTCGACGAGTAAGAGTACGATTCAGGGTTACAGTCTACACTCAACTTGCCGTTGGTGTTTATTGGGACTCCACTCCCTTGACCGCTTCCGCTTAGATATTTAAGGTATATATCAGTTTTACGCTATTTACATGTGGTTGCACTTTGATATATACATTGATGTACTGTGTGTGCCAGCATACTGATCCAGGGATGGCACAGATACATAGAGGCTTGACTCGTTTTGAGTCGGGTCGCTATAGTCGTCGTCGTCGTTGTTGTTGTTGTTGTTGTTTTGTTGTTGTTGTTGTTGCTGTAGTTGTTGCTGTTGTTGTTGTTGTTCTTGTTCTTGTTCTTGTTGTTGTTATCGTCATTGTTATCGTCGTTATCGTCGTCATCATCGTCTTCATTCTCGTCGTCGTCATTGTTGTTGTTGTTGCTGTTGTTGTCGTTGTTTTTGTTGTTATTGTTATTGTTGTTGTTGTTCTTGTTATTGTTGTTGTTGTTGTTATTGTTGTTATTGTTATTGTTGTTGTTTTTGTTGTTGCTATTGTTGTTCTTGTTCTTGTTGTCGTCGTCATCGTCGTTTTGGTTGTTGTTGTTGTTTTTCTTGTTTTTCTTTTTGTGGTATTTGTTGTTGTAATCGTCATCGTCGTCCACGTTGTTTTTTTGTTGTCGTTGTTGTCGTCGTCGTCGTCGTCGTCGTCGTTGTTGTTGTTGTTGTTGTTGTTGTTGTTGTTGTTGTTGTTGTTGCTGTTGTTATTCTCATCATTGTCGTTCTTGTCATCCTTGTCGTCATCGTCATTGTTCTTGTTCTTATTGTTGTTGTTGTTATTGTAGTTGTAGTAGTAGTAGTAGTAGTTGTTGTTGTTGTTGTTGTTTTGTTGTTGTTGTTGTCGTCGTCGTCGTCGTGGTCGTCGTCGTCTCAATTGTTCTTGTTGTCATCGTCGTCGTCATCATTGTCGTCGTCATTGTTCCTGTTGTAGTTTTTGCTGTTGTTGTTGTTGTTGTGGTTGTTGTTGTTGTTGTTGTTGTTGTTGCTGCTGCTGTGGTTGTTGTTGTTGTTGTTGTTGTTGTTGTTGTTGTTGTTATTGTTGTTGTCGTCGTCGTCGTTGTCCTCGTCGTCATTGTTCTTATTGTTGTTCTTATTGTTGTTGGTGTTGTCTTTGTCGTTGTTGTTGTCTTTGTCGTTGTTGTTGTTGTTGTTGTTGTTGTTGTTGTTGTTGTTGTTGTTGTCATCGTTTCTGTCGTTGTTGTTGTTATTGTCGTTGTTGTCCTTGTTCTCATCATTATCGTTGTTGTCGTCTCTGTCGTCGTCGTCTTCGTGGTTTTTGTTTTTGTTGTTATTGTTGTTGTTGTTGTTGTCATCGTTGTCGTCGTCTTCCTTCTTGTTGTTGTTGTTGTTGTTATTTATGTTGTTGTTGTTGTTGTTGTTGTTGTTGTTGTTGTTGTCGTCGTCGTCGTCATCGTCATCTTCTTTGTGGTTGTTGTTGTTGTTGTTACTGTCGTCGTCGTCATCGTCGTCTTTGTTGTTGTTGTTGTTGTTGTTGTTGTTGTTGTTGTTGTTGTTGTTGTTGCCGTTGATGTCATTGTTGTAGTTGTTGTCGCTGTTGTCGTCGTTGTCGTTTTTATTGTTGTTGTTGTTGTTGTTGTTGTTGTCGTTGTTGTCACTATTGTCATTAATGTCGCTGTTGTCATTGTTGTTGTTGTAATCGTTCTTCTCGTTGTTCTCGTCATTGTCGTCGTTGTCATCGTTGTCATCATTGTCATCGTCCTTATGGTTGTTGTAGTTGTTGTTGTAGTAGTCGTCGTCGACGTCTTCGTCATCGTCGTCATCATCATCATCATCATCCTCGTCGTCATCTTTGTTGTTTTTGTTGTTATTGTTGTTGTTGATATCGTTATTGTCGTTGTTGTCACTATTGTCGTTGTTGTTGAAGTTTTCGTTGATGTCACTGTTTTCGTTGTTGTTGTTGTTGTTGTTGTTGTCATTGTTTTGGTTGTTTTTGTTGTCGTTGTTGTCGTTGTTCTTGTCATTGTCGTTGTTGTCGTCATTGTCGTTGTCATCATCGTCCTTGTTGTTGTCGTTGTGTTGCTGTTGTTTTTGTTGTTGTTGTCATCGTCGTCGTCTTCGTTGTTGTTGTTGTTGTTGTTGTTGTTGTCGTCGTCGTCGTCGTCTTCTTAGTTGTTGTTGTTGTTGTTGTCGTTGTTGTTGTTGTTCTTGTTGTTGTTGTTGCTGTCGTTGTGGTCAGTGTTATCGTTAATGTCGTTGTTGTCATTGTTGTTGTTGTTATCGTTCTTCTCGTTGTTCTCGTCGTTGTTGTCGTTGTCGTTGTTCTCATCATTGTCATCATCCTTATGGTTGTTGTTGTAGTAGTAGTAGTAGTAGTAGTCGTCATCGACGTCGTCATCTTCGTCATCGTCGTCATCATCACTGTCATCATCGTCGTCGTCGTCTTTGTTGTTTTTGTTGTTATTGTTGTCGTTGTTGTCGCTGTTGTCGTTGTTGTCGCTGTTGTCGTTGTTGTTGACGTTGTCATTGATGTCACTGTTTTCGTTGTTGTTGCTGTTGTCATTGTTTTTGTTGTTTTTGTTGTCGTTGTTCTTGTCATTGTCGTTGTCCTCATCGTCCTTATTGTTGTCGTTGTTGTCGTCGTCGTTGTTGTTGTTTTTGTTGTTGTTGTCGTCGCCGCCGTCGTCGCCTTCGTTGTTTTTGTTGTTGTTGTTGTTGTCGTTGTTGACGTTGTTGTCGTTGTTGTGTTATTGTTGTATTTATCGTTGTTGTCTTTTATCTCATTATTGTCATTGATGTCGTCGTTGTCGTCGTCGTTCTAGTCGCCGTCCTTGTTGTTCTTGTTGTTGTTATTGTTATTGTTGTTGTTGTTGTTGTTGTTGTTGTTGTTTTTGTTGTTGTTGTTGTTATTGTTATTATTGTTGTTGTTGTCATCGTCGTCGTCGTCGTCGCCGTTGTTGTTGTTGTTGTTGTTGTTGTTGTTGTTATTGTTGCTGTTGTTGTTATTGTTGTCGTTGTTGTCGCTTTTGTCATTGTTGTCACTTTTTTCGTTATTGTTGTGGTTATTGTTGTTGTTGTCGTTGTTGTGGTCGTCGTCGTCGTTGTTGTTGTTCTTCTTCTTCTTCCTGTTGTTTTTGTTGTTGTTGTGGCTGTTGTTGTTGTTGTTGTTGTTGTCGTTGTTGTTGTTGTGGTTGTTGTTGTTGTTGTGGTGGTAGTGGTGGTGGTGGTCATCATTCTTGTTCTTGTTGTTGTTGTCGTCGTTCTCGTTTTTGTTGTTGTTGTTGTTGTTGTTGTTGTTGTCGTTGTTGTCACTATTGTCGTTAATGTCGCTGTTGTCATTGTTGTTGTTGTAATCGTTCTTCTCGTTGTTCTCGTCATTGTCGTCGTTGTCATCGTTGTCATCATTGTCATCGTCCTTATGGTTGTTGTAGTTGTTGTTGTAGTAGTCGTCGTCGACGTCTTCGTCATCGTCGTCATCATCATCATCATCATCCTCGTCGTCATCTTTGTTGTTTTTGTTGTTATTGTTGTTGTTGATATCGTTATTGTCGTTGTTGTCGCTATTGTCGTTGTTGTTGAAGTTTTCGTTGATGTCACTGTTTTCGTTGTTGTTGTTGTTGTTGTCATTGTTTTGGTTGTTTTTGTTGTCGTTGTTGTCGTTGTTCTTGTCATTGTCGTTGTTGTCGTCATTGTCGTTGTCATCATCGTCCTTGTTGTTGTCGTTGTGTT
>NC_058522.1:203601485-203603985 GCF_904849725.1 Hordeum vulgare subsp. vulgare | reverse complement strand
TTATTGTTGTTGTTGTTGTTGTTATTGTCTCTGTTCTCGTTGTGGAGTTGTTGGTGTCATTGTTTTTGTTGTTCTCGTCGTTGTCGTAATTGCCATCGTTGTCTTTATCCTTATTGTTGTTGCCGTTGTTGTCGTTGTTGTTGTTGTTGTCGATGTTGTCATCGTCGTTCTTGTTGTCATTCTTGTTGTTGTTATTGTTGTTGTTATTGTTATTGTTGTTGTTGTTGTTGTTCGTTCTTTTTGTTTGTTATTGTTGTTGTTGTCGTCGTCATCGTCATCGTGATCTTCGTTGTGGTTGTCCTTGTTGTTGTTGTTGTTGTTGTTGTTGTTGTTGTTGTTGTTGGCGTTGCTGCCGCTTTTGTCATTGTTGTCACTATTGTCGTCATTGTTGTGGTTATTGTTGTTGTTGTCGTCGTCGTCGTCGTTGTTGTTGTTATTGTTGTTGTTGTTGTTGTTGTTCTTCTTCTTCTTCTTCTTTTTGTTCTTGTTGTTGTTTTGTGGGTGTTGTTGTTGTTGTTGTTGTTGTTGTTATTGTTGTGGCTGTTGTTGTCGTCGGGTGGTGGTGGTCGTCGTTATCATTGTTGTTGTTGTTGTTGTTATTTTTATTGTTGTTGTTGTCGTCATTGTCGTCGTCGTTGTCATCGTCATTTTGTTGTTTTTGTTGTTGTCGTCGTCGTCGTTGTTGTCTCTATTGTCATTGTCGTTATTGTTGTTGTTGTTGTTGTTATTGTCTATGTTCTCATTGTTGTTTTTGTTGTTGTTGTTGTTGTTGTCGTTGGTCTCGTCGTTGTCGTTGTTGTCGCTGTGGTTCTTGTTGTCGACGTTGTCGTCGTCGTTCTTGTTGTCAATGTTGTTGTTGCTATCGTAGTTGTTCTTTTTGTCATTGTTCTCGTCGTTTTCACTTTTGTCGTTGTTGTAGTCATCGTTGCCGTCGTCATCATTGTTCTTGTTGTTGTCGTTGTTGTTGTTGTTGTTGTTGTTGTTGTTGTTGTGGTTGTTCTTGTTGTTGCTGTTGTTCTTGTTGTTGTAGTAGTAGTAGTAGTAGTAGTATTAGTAGTTGTTGTTGTTGTTGTTGTTATTGTTGTTGTTGTTGTTGTTGTTGTTGTTGTTTTATTGTTCTTGTTGTCGTCGTTCACGTTGTCGTCCTCGTCATTGTTTTTCTATTGTGGTTGTCGTTGATGAGGTTGTTGTTGTTGATGTCGTTGTTAGCGTTGTTGTTGTTGTTGTTGTTGCTCTCATTGTTCTCGTTGTTCTCGTTATTGTCGTTGTTGTCGTCGTCGTCGTTTTCGTCCTTGTTATTATTGTTGTTTTTTGTTGTTGTTCATGTTGTTGTCGTCGTTGTCGTCGTCTTCGTTGTTGTTGTTGTTGCTATCACTGTTGTTGTTGTTGTCGGTGTTTTCGTTGTTGTTGTTGTTGCTATCATTGTTCTCGTTGTTCTCATCATTGTCGTATTTTTCGTCATTGTTGTCGTCTTCGTTCGTTTCTGTTGTTGTTGTTGTTGTTGTTGTTGTTTCTACTGTTGTTGTCGTCGTCGTTGATATCATTGTTGTTGTTGTTGTCACTATTTTCGTTTTGGTTGTTGTTGCTCTCGTTGTTGCCATTGTTCTTGTCATTGTCGTTGTTGTCGTCGTTGTCGTCCTCATCCTCGTCGTCCTTGTTGTTGTTGTTGTTGTTGTTGTTGTTGTTGTTGTTGTTGTTGTTGTCATCGTCATCGTCGTCGTCGTCGTCGTCGTCGTGTTTGTTGTTGTTGTTGTTGTTGTCGTCGTTGTTGTCTCTATTGTCGTTGTGGTTATTGTTGTTGTTGTATTTGTTGCTATTGTCTCTGTTCTCGTTGTGGTTGTTGTTGTTGTCATTGTTTTCGTTGTTCTCGTCGTTGTCGTGGTTATCATCGTTGTCTTCATCCTTATTGTTGTTGCCGTTGTTGTCGTTGTTGTTGTTGTTGTCGATGTTGTCCTCGTCATTCTTGTTGTCGTCGTCGTCGTCGTTGTTGTTGTTGTTGTTGTTGTTGTTGTTGTTGTTGTTGTTGTTGTTGTTGTTGTTGTCGCAGTTGTCGTTGTTGTCGTTGTTCTCGTCATTGTCATTGTTATCGTCATTGTCGGCGTCGTCATCGCAGTCATAGTCGTTTTCGTCGTCGGCGTCGTTGTTGTTGTTGTTTCGGTTGCTGCTACTGATGTTGCTTTTGTTGTTGTTCTTATCGTCGTCATCGTCGTCGTCGTCGTCATCATCGTTGTTGTTGTTGTTGTTATTGTTGTTGTTGTTGTTGTTGTTGTCGTCGTCGTCGTTGCTGTCATCATCGTCGTCATCGTCATTGTTCTTGTTGTTATTCTTGTTGTTCTTGTTGTTGTTGTTGTTGTTGTTGTTGTTGTCATCGTCGTCGTCTTCATTGTTGTTGTTTTTGTCGTTGTTGTTGTTGTTGTTGTTGTCGTTTTTGTCGTTGTTGTTCTTATTGTTGTTGTTGTCATTCTTCTCAAGATTATCGTTGTTGTCGTCTCTATCGTCC
>NC_058522.1:203586485-203596485 GCF_904849725.1 Hordeum vulgare subsp. vulgare | reverse complement strand
ACCGCCCCCCGGAGCCCTCCCCCTCACCGGCGACGCCACCCTCGCCGGAGTAGCCTCCCAGCCACGGTAGCTCCCCCCTCTCTCTGTTCTTTTTTTCTTCGTTACACCTTTAGATCTAAGATGTGTGGTTTAGATTAGTTCTTAGAATACCCCTTCGGTTTGGAGTAGAAAACCAGCGGTTTTATTTCACTTAATCATTTAGCCAGCAAGTTTTTGTTAGCCTCGGCCGTTTGCTCCTAAGCTTGCAACAAACACACCCCGCAGCCTATTGTAGCGCGCCACGTATACCCCCTGTTAGTTACTAGTTAGCATCATTTTTTTCTGTCTAATTGCAAAAACAGAAAAGTGTCTGTTTTGTTTTCGCCACAACTTTTGATCCCCAAGTCCAATGATATTGATTCTTGTTCCAGTAGACTCCAATTTTTCTGTAGTTTTTAAAAACATATAATTTGTCTATGTTTGAAATTTTCAAATATAAGTTAGATCAGATTTAGTTTAAACCTTGTTTTGCCTATTCCAGGAGTTTAAATCTTACTACTGCTTCCTAGTAATTAAATCTTACTCTGCTAGAAGTTTCAAAAATTTTAAAGTGTTTTTACTGGTGTTTTTAACAGAAACAAGTTTCTGCCTTAGCGTCGCGTGTTGAATTCTTTTACTTAGGCATTAGCTAATCCTTACTTATGATGTTATGTTTACTTGTGGCTTGATTGTAGTGCTTATGGTGTGTTTTGTGTTTGTATCGGTAGATCATCCGGAGTGCGAAGCGTGTTACATAGAAGCGCTCGAGCAAGACAACTATCATCAAGGCAAGTCATTTTGATCATGTTATTTTTCCTATGTTTTCGATGCATGGTAGTTCACCTTTCTTTGCCCAATTGCATGTTGCTTAGGTACTTGGAAACTTTAGTATAAGTTGTAGTATCATGTGGTAGGCACACAACAACCCCGATACTTGGCCCCGGGACGACAATTTTATATTTGCTACACTTGAGTAGACGGGTTTTCGGTTGAGTGCATAACACGAGTGATGCGAGGTTGATTAAGTAATCAAGACCGGTTAAGACAAGATTTTCAAGACCTCGGACGCAATGCAACTCTGCGTGAAGGACGGTTGATCGGCTCCCTGGAGAAACCAGTGGATGCCCGGGATGCTGGAGAGGCCATGACATCCTGCGAAAAGCTTCACCCAGGCTCGAAGAGACGGACGGAGACTTCAAGACTCAAGGCTTACCTGCACAGCCACAAGTCATTATGGGCTCTGGCTTGGTTGGACAACGCGGCGACTCTGGACAGGCGGTGCTAGCAGATGTAGAAGAACGGTAGGAATGGATGGGCACCGACAGGGACTCAGAGGGACCAATTGAAAGACCATGTTTTGATCATCCGGTCATCAAACACCCTGAAGTGCGAGGACAAACCCGGAGGCGATCAAATCTTGTAGGGAACGTGTGCAAAACTCTGCAGAGTGCCCAACCTAATCGATTAGCCGTGTCCACGGTAATGGACAACTTGAGCCGAAGTCACTGAATTTCCCCTAAACTCTCGACACAACTTAATAATGATGTGGGCGTTAACAACTATTCGGGTACGAGAATTGGTTGGCGGAACCATCTCGTTAACAACAAACAATGTAGTAATATTTTGCTTCCAACCCCTCTTGTTGTAGGATAAAACTGGCTTTATCCAAAATTTAGCCCCACTGACCAAATATGCATGTAGAGATAGTTGATTATCATTTTACTCCTCTCTTTGATGACTTGCCGGCATATTCAATATGCTGACCTACACGGCTGCAACGTATCATGTTGCAGAGTACTTTTCCGACCAGGAATGAGGCTATGATCTACGCTCAGCGACATGCCCTTGGAGTCGGATGGACTCGTCTACGTGATGCTTCCGCTAGTCTTCGTTAGATATCTCATGAGATGGCCTTCAGCCACTTTATTGTAATCCTTTATTGTAAGAAAGTACTCTTTATGAGATTTCGATTAATAAAGCTGTGTGATTGAACTCTTGAATATATACATTATGTACTGAGTGTGTACCAGCATGATCTTGGGATGGTACGGAAACACCAGAGGCTTGACTCGTCTTGAGTCGGGTCGCTACAGAAATGGTATTCAGAGCACACGCTGACCTTAGGACATAACCTCTAGGAATGGAAAAGCCTTAGGAAGAAAACTATTTTCTCTTATGTCTATAAATCTTCTATTTCCCCTTCTGATCCTTTCTGACTTCTCTCCGATTTTCCAATGTTTAGATGGCCACCTTCATCCGTGTTAAGTTCACGGAGTTTTGCCAGCCCGACGCCACTATGCCGTTCGGAAAGGAGCTGGTGCAGATCACTAAGGACTTGAGGATTGCTTTGCCGACTATCACAGGGAAGCCAACTTCGTCTTACCCGGAGGATTCACGCTACAGGATCGAGGTGCACGTTCCCTGAAGGACATTCCAGCCGCGCACTGAGCCGATGGATTTCAAGTTCATCGCACCCAACTGGATTCTCCGAAGGGACATGGCGATCCATTGTGCACTCGGACGTATCAAGGAAGAATACAAAGGCTGCCCTATTTCTCCAGACCTATTCACCGTATCCCGGAGAAACGATGACGGAGAAATCATCTCAAGCAAGATCAAGGACGCTCTCTTGTCTTATGCCCAGACCTTGGAGAAGCACAGCGGGACTCTAGAGCATCGTGTGATCAAGGACGCCAGGAAGATCAAGCAAATGTCACTCCGCGAGCTTGAACTAGAAGAAGCAGCCCGGGAAGCCCACTATGAGCACGAACTGGAGGCGAAGGACATTCTGGAGCGGATCGAGAACCTGAAGGCTCGAGTTGCATACCTGAAGGAGGAACTGGACATGAGCGAGAACCTTCATCCCGAAGGAGAGGTAGCCCCCTTGATCAGCAACGACGAGGACTATGAAGAAAGCTCCACCGAAGGACCCATCACCATGCTTTTCTGAGGAGGACACTTAGACTAGACCACCAAATTTACTTTATCGTTATACGTTTTAGGCCGATGTTTAGGATTATCGAATTTTGTATCCTCGTGTGAACCCTTGTGATGGTATTGAATAAAATATGTGGCGTGATACTTGTTTGTTGCATTCATATGGGTAGTGTAATTACTCTTAGACCATTGTTCTATGCTAATCTCACCCCTCCGCAAACATCAGATGCCTCCGAGACGTGCCCCTGAGTCCAACTTTCCGCCGGAACTCACCCAGTTGATCCAGCAACAAAACACCCTGATGCAGCTGATCATCCAGAACCAGAACAATAACAACAACCATCATCCACCCCAGGCTGACAATCTCACCCATTTCCTGAGGTTGAACTCTCCAACTTTCTCCAGCAGCATTGAGCCCATTGTGGCAGATGATTGGCTCCGCAAGATGGAGCGTGAACTTATCACTGCTGGTTGTACTGAAGCTGAGAAGGTGCGCTTTGCCGCGCATCAACTTGAAGGCCCTGCAGCTGCTTGGTGGGAGAACTACACCACCACTTATCCCATTGCTGGAGTCACTTGGGAGCAATTCAAGCAAGCCTTCCGCACCGCGCATGTCTCAGCTAGTGCAATGAGTCGGAAGAAGCGTGAGTTTCGCAACTTACGCCAGGGGAATCGCTCTGTGGCTTAGTACGTCGATGAATTCAGCATGCTCGCCCGTTATGCACCGGGAGATGTGGCCGATGATGCGGCCAAGCAGGAAAAGTTCTTGGAGGGACTCAATGATGAGCTAAGCATTCAGTTGACTGTAGCCACCTTCAACAACTACCAGGAGCTGGTTGATAAGGCCCTCATCTTGGAGGGGAAACACCAGCAGATGGAGAACCGCAAGCGAAAGTATGGGCTTGGAAAGTTCAACTCCGGCACTCAGCAGAAGCCTCGCTACACCCCCTATCCAGGGAATACCGGGACTGGATCTGGTAAGTTTGGAGGACACGTTCAGCATAACCACCCGGTGCACAACCATGGAGGCCACAACCATGGAGGAAATGGGAACCACCGCAACAACAGCAACTTCAAGAATGGCGGTACTGGCACTCAGCAGCATTCAGCTCCAGCTCAGAAGGATCTGACTCACATCACTTGCTTCAAGTGTCAGAAGACGGGACACTATGCCACTGAATGTCCCTAGAACAAGCAGAGAAATGGAAATGGCAACGGCAAGTCTGCAGCAAACAAGCCCAATCCTTTTCCTCGAGCTCAGGTGAACCACCTTGATGTTGAAGAGGTCTATGATCACCCCGATACTGTGGTTGGTAAATTTTTGCTACATTCACGTCCAGTATTGGTACTTTTTGATTCTGGTGCAACACATTCGTTCATATCAAGGGTAGTTGTGGAAAAGTATAGTTTGCCAACTAGAACCCTCAGCCAGCCTATTGAGGTCAGTTCCCCAGGAGGCATGATGACAGCCGGGATAGGATGCCATGCTTTGAGTCTCAACATTGGGAACCATAATTTCCCCACCGACCTCATCGTATTAGAGTCCCAGGGATTGGATGTAATCCTAGGCATGGATTTGTTGGCCAAGTATGAAGGGAATATTGATTGTGCCCTTAAGTCTATTTTGCTCACCACCCCCGAGTAGAAACGGATTAAGTACGTGTCTCAGCACCCGACACGGAGTAAGCGAGTAAACTCTCTCACGGGAGTAGTCCAGGAGGAAGTACCGATTGTACAGGAGTACCCAGATGTATTTCCGGAGGAATTGCCGGGCATGCCACCCAATAGAGATATTGAGTTCTTGATTGAGCTATTACCCGGAACAGCCCCGATATCCAAGAGACCCTATCGGATGCCCGCAAATGACTTGATAGAAATCAAGAAGCAAATTAAGGAGTTATTGGACAAAGGGTATATTCGCCCAATTTCTTCACCTTGGGGAGCCCAGTGCTCTTGGTTGAAAAAAAGGACATGTCCTTGAGAATGGTTGTCGATTATCGTGCATTGAACGATGTGACCATCAAGAACAAGTACCCCTTGCCGATGATCAATGATCTGTTTGATCAGTTAGTTGGAGCTCGCGTATTCTCAAAGATCGATCTTCGATCCTGGTATCATCAGTTGAAGATTCATGAACAGGATTTACCCAAGACAGCCTTCACCACTCGGTACGGCTTGTATGATTACACGGTCATGTCATTTGGACTGACTAATGCTCCGACATATTTTATGAATCTGATGAACAAGGTATTTATGGAATACTTGGACAAGTTTGTCGTGGTGTTCATCGATGACATACTGATATTCTCCAAGAACGAAGAGGAACACAAGGAACATCTGCGTCTAGTTCTGGAGAAACTTCGAGAGCATAAGCTATATGCAAAGTTTAGCAAATGTGAGTTTTGGTTGAAGGAAGTCGGATTCCTCGGACACGTCATCTCAGGAGAAGGAATAGCAGTGGACCCTGCCAAGGTCGCAGCAGTCACCGAATGGGTAGCACCCACTTCAGTCAAGGAGATCCGCAGTTTCCTCGGACTTGCCGGATATTACCGGAGGTTCATTGATAATTTCTTAAAGATTGCCAAGCCCACGACAGAGTTATTGAAGAAGGAATCCAAGTATGTTTGGACTGAGGACTGTGAAACCAGTTTTCAAGAACTGAAGAAACGTCTTGTTACAGCCCCAGTGCTGATATTGCCGAACATTCGGAAGGATTTCCAGGTTTACTGTGACGCTTCTCGTCAAGGACTCGGAGGAGTACTCATGCAAGAAGGTAAAGTTGTAGCCTATGCATCCAGACAGCTCAGACCTCATGAGTTGAATTATGCCACACATGACTTGGAACTAGCAGCCGTAGTGCACGCTCTCAAGACCTGGAGACATTTCCTGATCGGAAATAATTGTGATGTTTACACTGATCACAAGAGCCTGAAATATATCTTCACGCAGAAGGAGTTGAACCTCAGACAGAGGCGATGGCTAGAGTTGATCAAGGACTATGACATGAGATTGCATTATCACCCAGGCAAGGCAAATGTTGTAGCCGATGCGTTGAGCCGCAAGAGTTATGTGAACACGCTCACAGCTGGAGCATTACCCCAGGAGTTAGTCGATGACCTCTGAGAGCTCAAATTGGAGATAGTTTCAAGAGGATTTGTTGCCACTCTGGAAATTCAGTCTACTTTGACAGAAAAGATCCGTGACGCACAGAAATCAGACAAGGAGATAGCTTAGATTAAGCAGAAAATGGAAGACGGGAAGGCTAAAGGTTTTCGTGAGGATGAACACGGAACATTATGGTTTGAGGATCGCATCTATGTGCCCAATGATTCCGAACTCAGGAAGTTGATACTTCAGGAGGCCCATGATTCCCCGTACTCGATACACCCCGGCAACACGAAGATGTATCTGGATCTGAAAGAAAGTTTCTGGTGGACAGGATTGAAGAAAGACATTGCCGAATTCGTAGCAATATGCGATGTTTGTCAGCGAGTAAAAGCCGAGCAGCAGAAGCCAGCAGGTTTGCTCCAACCTCTGCCGATACCCGAGTGGAAATGGGAAAAGCTTGGTATGGACTTCATCAGAGGATTACCCATGACCCGTTCTGGCAATGATTCTATTTGGGTTGTGGTCGATCGTTTGACCAAGGTAGCTCACTTCTTTCCAGTGAAGACTACTTACACGAGTGCCAAGCTGGCCAAGATATATAAGATGAGGATCGTATGTCTGCACGGAGTACCGAAGAGCATTGTGTCCGATAGAGGGACTCAGTTCACATCAAAATTTTGGCACCAACTGCATGGAACCTTGGGAACAAGATTGGAGTTCAGTACAACTTTTCACCCGCACACAGATGGGCAGACCGAGAGAGTCAATCAGATTCTGGAGGACATGTTGAGAGCTTGCGCCCTAGACCATGGGTCTAGTTGGGATGAAAATTTACCTTATGCCGAGTTCTCATACAACAACAGCTACCAGACCAGTTTGAAGATGTCCCTTTCGAAGCTCTATACGGAAGGAGGTGCAGAACGCCGTTGATGTGGGATGGAGTTGGAGACCGACAACTTTTTGGTCCCGACCTTATCCGAGATTCTGAAGAGAAGGTCAAGCTAATTCGTGACCGACTCAAGATAGCTCAGTCCAGGCAGAAGAGTTATGCTGACAGCAAACGCAAGGAAGTAATGTACGAAGTAGGAGACCGAGCATATCTTCGGGTGTCTCCACTTCGAGGAATCAAGAGATTCGGTGTGAAAGGATAATTAGCACCTCGTTTCATTGGCCCCTACAAAATTCTTGAACATAGAGGCGAAGTTGCATATAAACTGGAACTGCCGGAAGGATTGTCCGGAGTTCATGATGTCTTTCAAGTTTCCCATTTGAAGAAATGCCACGCTGAGATGGCCGATGTTCCGTTGACAGATACAGTGCCCCTAGACGCCATACAGCTTGACAGTGATCTGACGTATGAGGAGAAACCCGTCAGGATTCTCGAGACTGCCAACAGAGTTACCCGCAGCAAGATCATCAAGTTCTGCAAGGTGTTGTGGAGCCACCACACCGAGGAAGAAGCCACCTGGGAACGAGAAGAGGATCTTCGTCGAGACCACCGGCACCTGTTTTCTAGCGAACCCGAATCTCGAGGGCGAGATTCATCTTAAGGTGAGTAGGTTTGTAACATCCCAATTTTCCTAACTGGGAATGTTTTACATTGTAGCTAAGCATCTATGCATATCGATTTAAATAAATTTAGCACTTGAATTCCTTCGTCTTTTTGATTTGCATTTCCATCTTTTTCCTCGCACGAGAAATGCCCCGGGAAATACTCTCTTGCACGCAAGAGAGAGAGCGGAGGAAAAATGACCCTCCAAAGTACGGGCATTTCTGAAATATTTGAGCCAAGAAAATCCGAAGATCATTTGCAAAAATAATTGCAAAAATAAAATAAAGCATTTTGAGGAATTTCTGAAAAAAACATTTTTTAAAGTTTTTATTTTTGCTTTGGAAAAATGTTATTCGGGTAGAGGATATTTTTCTGATTTTTTTTGGTATATAATACCCTATATTAATATTTTGATTCACTTCCTCTTTATTTGTTTTCGTTCTTCTGTTTCGGAAAAGTTATAAAATAGGAAGCCTTTGTTTTTCTTAGGCAACCGCCCCGGGCGCAGCATAGCTGTGGGCCGCCACCACCACAGCCCAGGGAATGAATCCCTTAACTGCCGGCCGACCGACCCCTTCCTTCCCCGCCTCCACTCACTGCCCGGCGGGCCCCACCGACCGACTCCCTGCACCCCGCGGTCATCTTCTCCCTCTCCTTCCAAACTTCTGCCCGACCCCGACCCCGAGCCCGAGACAGCCGGGATCCCCTGCCGATCCCCTCTCCTCCTTCCTTCCCCACTCCCCCCTCATGGCCTATAAATACCCCGAGCCTCGCCGCACCCCGTTCCCCACCCTCGCCGCCACCCTGCCCCACCCCTCGCCGCCTGCCAAGACCTCGCCGGCAGCAGCCGGGCTGCAGCCTTTGGCCCCCTCCTGGAGCAGCGCCCTGAGCCTCCCTCCGCTCCGGGAGACGCCCCCCTCGGTGGAGGACCGCCGCCGCCACCTCCCCGTCCTCTCCACCGCCCCCCGGAGCCCTCCCCCTTGCCGGCGACGCCACCCTCACCGAAGTGGCCTCCCAGCCACGGTAGCTCCCCCCTCTCTCTGTTCTTTTTTTCTTCGTTACACCGTTAGATCTAAGATGTGTGGTTTAGATTAGTTCTTAGAATACCCCTTCGGTTTGGAGTAGAAAATCGGCGGTTTTATTTCACTTAATCATTTAGCCAGCAAGTTTTTGTTAGCCTCGGCCGTTTGCTCCTAACCTTGCAACAAACACACCCCGCAGCCTATCGTAGAGTGCCACGTATACCACCTGTTAGTTACTAGTTAGCTTCATTTTTTCTGTCTAATTGCAAAAACAGAAAAGTGTCTATTTTGTTTTGGCCACAACTTTTGATCCCGAAGTCCAATGATATTGATTCTCGTTCCAGTAGAATACAATGTTTCTGTAGTTTTTAAAAACATATAATTTGTGTATGTTTGAAATTTTCAAATATAAGTTAGATCAGATTTAGTTTAAACCTTGTTTTGCCTATTCTAGGAGTTTAAAAAATGATTTTGAGTTCATTCTTTTTGCTACTGCTTCCTAGTGATTAAATCTTACTGTGGTAGAAGTTTTAAAATTTTTAAAGTGTTTTTACTGGTAGTTTTAACAAAAACATGTTTCTGCCTTAGCGTCGCGTGTTGAATTCTTTTACTTAGGCATTAGCAAATCCATACTGATGATGTTATGTTTACTTCTGGCTTGATTGTGGTGCTTATGGTGTGTTTTGTGTTTGTATCGGTAGATCATCCGGAGTGCGAAGCGTGTTACTTAGAAGCGCTCGAGCAAGACAACTATCATCAAGGCAAGTCATTTTGATCATGTTATTTTTCCTATGTTTTCGATGCATGGTAGTTCACCTTTCTTTGCCCAATTGCATGCTGCCTAGGTACTTGGAAACTTTAGTATAAGTTGTAGTATCATGTGGTAGGCACACAACAACCCCGATACTTGGCCCCGGGACGACAATTTTATATTTGCTACGCTTGAGTAGACGGGTTTTCGCTTGAGTGCATAACACGAGTGATGCGAGGTTGGTTAAGTAATCAAGACCGGTTAAGAGAAGATTTTCAAGACCTCGGACGCAATGCAACTCTGGGTGAAGGATGGTTGATCAGCTCCCTGGAGAAACCAGTGGATGCCCGGGATGTTGGAGAGGCCATGACATCCTCCGGAAAGCTTCACCCAGGCTCGAAGAGACAGACGGAGACTTCAAGACTCAAGGCTTACCTGCACAGCCAAAAGTCATTATGGGCTCTGGCTTGGTTGGACAACGCGGCGACTCTGGACAGGCGGTGCTAGCAGATGTAGAAGACCGGTAGGAATGGATGGGCACCGACAGGGATTCAGAGGGACCCGTTGAAAGACTATGTTTTGATCATCCGGTCTTCAGACAACCTGAAGTGC
>NC_058522.1:203571485-203576485 GCF_904849725.1 Hordeum vulgare subsp. vulgare | reverse complement strand
ATCCTTGTCATCGTCGTAGTCGCTGTCTTTATTGTTGTTGTTGTTGTTCTTGTTATTGTTGTTGTTGTTGTTGTTTTTGTTGTTGTCGTCGTCGTTGTCGTCGTCGTCGTCATCGTTGTTGTTGATGTTGTTGTTGTCTTTGTTGTTGTTGTCCTTGTCGTTGTTGTCGCTGTTGTCGTTAATGTCGTTGTTCTCATTGTTGTTGTTATCGTTCTTATCGTTGTTCTCGTTATTGTCGTTGTCGTCGTCGTCATTTTTTTTATTGTTATTGTTGTTATCGTTCTTATCGTTGTTCTCGTTATTGTTTTTGTTGTCGTCGTCGTCGTCGTTGTCATCTTTGTTTTTGTTGTTGTTGTTGTTGTTGTTGTTGTTGTTGTTGTTTTTGTGGTTGTTGTCGTTGTTGTTGTCGTTGATGTCGCTGCTGTCATTGTTGTTGTTTTTGCTATTGTCGTCGTTGTTTTCGTAAGCGTTCTTGTCTTTGTTCCCGTCATTGTTGTTGTTGTCGTAGTTGTCGTCGTCGTCGTCGTTGTTGTTGTTGTTGTCATTGTTGTTGTTGTTGTTGTTGTTTTTATTGTTGTTGTTCTTCTTGTTCTTGTTGTTGTTGTTGTTGTTGTCGTTGTTGTTGTTGTTGTTGTTATTGTATTCGTTGTTGTTGTCGTCTTTATTATTTTTGTTGTTGTTGTTGTTGTTGTCGTTGTTGTCGTTGTTGATTTAGTCGTCGTTGTCGTCATCGTTGTTGTTGTTGTTTTTGTTGTTGTTGTCGTCGTCGTCGTCGTCGTTGTTGTTGTTGTCGTCTTCATCGTACTCGCCGCCGTCGTCGTCGTTGTTCTTGTTGGTGGTGTTGGGGTTGTTGTTGTTGTTGTCATTGTTGTTGTTTTTTATGTTGTTGTTGTCATCGTTGTCATTGTTGTTGCTTTTGTTGTTGTTGTTGTTGTTGTTGTTGTTGTTGTTGTTGTCATCGTCGTCTTTGTTGTGTTCGCTGTTATTGTTGTTGTTGTTGTCGTTGATGTCGTTGTTATTGTTGTTGTTCTCGTTGTCGTCATCGTCGTCGTCGTCGTCGTCGTCGTCGTTGTTGTTGTTGTTGTTGTTGTTGTTGTTGTTGTTGTTGTTGTCGTTCTCGTTGTTGTTGTTATTGTTGTCGTAGTAGTAGTAGATGTTGTAGTGTTGTTGTTATCGTCGTTGTCGCCGTGGTTTTCGTTCATTTCGTTGTTGTTGTGGTCGTTGCTGTCATTGTTGTCATTATTGTCGTTGTTGTTGTTGTTGTTGTTGTTGTCGTTGTTGTGGCTGTTGTCGTTGTTGTCATTGTTGTCGTCGTTGTTGTTATTGCCGGTGTTGTCATTGTTCTCGTCATTGTCGTAGTTGTCGTCATTTGCGTCGTTGTTATCTTCGGCGTTGTGGTCGTCTTCGTTGTTGTTGTTGTTGTCGTGGTCGTCTTCGCGGTTGTTGTTGTTGTTCTTGTTGTTTTTGTCGTTGTTGTCGTTGTTGTCGTTGATGTGGTTGTTATCATTGTTGTCGTTGATGTGGTTGTTATCATTGTTGCCGTTGTTGTTTTTGTCACTGTTGTCGTTGTTGTCGCTATTGTCGTAGTTGTTCTTATTATCGATGTTGTCATTGTTCTAGTCATTGTTGTTGTTGTCGTCGTTTTCATTGTCATCGTCGTCGTCGTCGTCGTTGTTGTTGTTGTAGTCTAACATCCCAAAATTATAAATTTTGGAATGTTAATATAATTATTAGATTGATTGTTTGTTTGTTTGCTTGAGTGACTGAAACTTGTGTGGAATTTGAAACTTTTCGAAACTTTTGAATGAGAGGGAATAAAATGACTTTCCCCTTCTCCGGTGAATTCAAATTCAAGCTTTTAAAAGCCAAGAGAGAAGATGACGTGACTTCTTCAATTATAAGGAATTTGAACGGAGATATTTGCATTGAATTCTTTTGCATTTCCAATTCTTTTCCATCGCATGAGAAATGCCCGGAGAAAACCCTCTTGCACGCAAGAGAGAGAGCGGAGGAAAATGACCATCCAAAGTGCGGGCTAATTTTTGAAATGTTTGAGCCAAGAAAAAACCCAAGGTTTATTTGCAAAAATATTTGCAAAGAGAAATAAGGCAATTTAGTGAATTTTTGAAAAAAAAACATTTTTTTTAAATTTTTATTTTGGCTTTAAAAAAATGTTATTCAGGTGGAGATTCTTTTTCTGATTTTTTTGGTATATAATACCATATATAACTATTTTATTTACTTCCCTTTATTTAGCTTTTATTTTTCTGTTTCGGAAAGGTTTAAAAAAAAGGAAAAGTCTTTTCTTTCTTTCCTTAACCGCCGCCGCCCCGAGCGTTTTTTTTTCTTACTGGGCCGAATCCCTCTCCCAGGGATCCCCAGATCCCTTAATATCGGCCACCCCTCCACCTGCCTTTTCCCTCCCTCCTCCTCATCGACCAGTGGGCTCCCACCCGAACCCTCTCCTCCCCACGTCGTCACCTTCCTCTCCCCTCGTCTCCTTCCTTTTCTTCTGTACCCGAGAAACAGCGATTCCCTCCTCAATTTTCTTCTCCCTCTCCTTCCTTAAGCCCCTCCCCATGGCCTATATATAGTGCCCCTCCACCGCCGACCCCGTTCCCATCCCCGCCGCCGCCTCCCCGCCACCGCAGCGCCGCCACTGCCGCCCGCTGGAGCAGCTCCTACTGCCCCGTCTACCCCTACAGGGCCAGCCCCAGCGCCACCCCGTCGCCACCCCTGCACCCCACCTTCGAAGCCCTCCACCGCCGCCCCGTTCCCACGCCGTCGCCGCCTCCCCATCTCCCCTCGCCGCCCGCTCGCCGGAGCAGGAGCAGCAGCTGCTGCCACCCCTCGGCCTCGCCCCGGAGCACCCCGTCGAGCTGTCCCGAGTCCCCCGAGCGCCACCCCGCGGAGGAGAAGGACCCCGTCGCCGCTGCCCCATCCTCTCCACGCCCCGGAGCTCCCCCTCTCCCTCGCCAGCGACGCCATCTTCCTCCCTCGCCGGTGCAACCACTGCCCAGCCGGTAGCTAGCCCCCCTCCTCTCTGTATTTCTTGTTCTGTTGTTTTAGCCGTTAGATCTTGATATAAGGCCGAGATTAGAGCACTAGATAACCGTTTGGTTTAGTCCAAAAAAACCAGTGGGTTTTTGTCACTTATGTTTTAACCAGTAGTTTTTTTTAGAGATAGTCCGTTTGCTCGTAACTTTGAAACAAACAGCCCCGCAGCCAATAATAGCCTGACACGTGTAACTCTGTGTTAGCTCTAGTAGTTTTGTGTTTTTCTGTCTTTATTACAAAAACAGAAACTTTCAATTTTGTTTTGGCCTCAACTTTGTATCCCTAAGTCCAATGACATTGATTCTTTTTCCAGTAGCTTACAAATTTCCTGTAGTTCTTAAAAACATATAATTTGTCTATCTTTGAATGTTTGTAATATAAGTTAGATCAGATTTAGTTTAAACCTTGTTTTGCCTATTCCAGGAGTTTAAAAATAGATTTTAACTTGATTCCTTTTGGTACTGATCACTAGTGATCTTATGTATCAGTGGTAAAAATTTCAGATTTGTTTGAGTACTTTAACTCATTATTTCATGTGAAACAATTTCTGTTTCACCGCTTTTAGGATTTTTGCTAATTCATTTTCTACTTTTGTTTTAAAATATTTTCTTTATTATTTCAGAAAGATTATTATTGTTTTTTTATGTTAGTTAATAGTAGTTTTGCAACAAGTTTTTATTTTATGTTTATTTGTGTTCATTAAATCAATTCTAGCTCCGTAGTAACGTGCAATTGTTTTCACCATTGTTTCAAATCCCTTTTGGGAATACTTTCAAAAGGTTTTGTGAAAAACAATTTATTTTATCTTAGTTAAACTTATAACTTAGTTCTTTGTTATTATTTCCTGTTAGACAAAAGAACTATTTAGTGTTTGACGTAGTAGAAGACTCCCTAGTCTTATTTGATGTTTCTTTCGGATTCCTATTTGCTCTCTCTTTTGTTTTGATTGCTAGAATGATTGCTAGTATGACTGCTTATGTGAATGATATGTTTGCTATATAGATTTCATCGCAGAGTGACGAGTAGTCTATCAAGTTATTTTCTCGAGAAATTGTTCTTCGTCAACATCACAGGCAAGTCATCTTTGATCATGTTATTTTACCTATGTTTTCGATGCATAGTAGATCACCTTCTTTTCCCAATTTGCATGCTGCCTAGGTATTTGGAAACTTTAGCTTTAGTTGTAGTATCATGTGGTAGGAACACAACAACCCCGACACTTGGCCCCGGGACGACAATTTCTTAATGCTATGCTTGAGTAGACGGGTTATTGGTTGAGTGTATGCCACGAGGGATGTGAGGTTGATATAATAATCAAGACCGGCTAAGACAAGATTTTCAAGACCTCGGACGCAATGCAACTCTGGGTGAAGGACGGTTGATCGGCTCCCTGGAGAACCCAATGGATGCCCGGGATGCTGGAGAGGTCATGTCATCCTGCGGAAAGCTTCACCCAGGCTCGAAGAGACGGACGGAGACTTCAAGACTCAAGGCTTACCTGCACAACAACAAGTCATTATGGGCTCTGGCTTGGTTGGACAACGCGACGACTCTGGACAAGCGGTGCTAGCAGATGTAGACGAACGGTAGGAATGGATGGGCACCGACAGGGATTCCGAGGGACCCGTTGAAAGACCATGTTTTGATCATCCGGTCTTCAAACACCCTGAAGTGCGAGGACGAACCCGGAGGCGATCAAATCTTGTGGGGAACGTGTGCAAAACTCTGCAGAGTGCCCAACCTAATCGATTAGCCGTGTCCACGGTCATGGACAACTTGAGCCGAAGGCATTGAATTTCCCCAGAACTCTCGACACAACTTAATAATGATGTGGGTGTTAACAACTATTCGGGTACGAGAACTGGTTGGCGGAACCATCTCGTTAACTACAAACATTGTAGTAATATTTTGCTTTCAAACCCCTCTTGTTGTAGGATAAAACT